>NW_027463446.1:0-177291 GCF_050947455.1 Rhinoderma darwinii | reverse complement strand
AATAACTCTTGAACCGTAAGTCACATACGCTCGCTCTTGGCTGCATTCGTTTCAGCTCGTGGCAGCCAGTCTAAAAAACACTATCTTGGAGATCTCTGGATGTTTCCCAGGCGAGCTATTGGCAGCATGTTCAGAACCACTGTTTCTGAGGCTAATTCTTGAACCGTAAGTCATAGACGCTCGATCTTGGCGGCATTCGTCTCAGCGCCTGGCAATTAGTATAGAAGCACTGTTTCCCACTGTTTCTGAGGCTAATTCTTGAACCGTAAGTCATAGACGCTAGATCTTGGCGGCATTCGTCTCAGCGCCTGGCAATTAGTATAGAAGCACTGTCTTTGACTTCTCTGGATGTTTCCTAGGCGAGCTATTGACCAGTAAATCCTAGACGCTCGATCTTGGTTATTTTCGCTTTCGCGGCTGGCAGCAAAGTTCAGAACCATGTTTCTGTGAATAACTCTTGAACCGTAAGTCACAGACGCTCGCTCTTGGCTGCATTCGTTTCAGCTCGTGGCAGCCAGTCTAAAAAAACACTATCTTGGACTTCTCTGGATGTTTCCCAGGCGAGCTATTGGCAGCATGTTCAGAACCACTGTTTCTGAGGCTAATTCTTGAACCGTAAGTCATAGACGCTCGATCTTGGCGGCATTCGTCTCAGCGCCTGGCAATTAGTATAGAAGCACTGTCTTTGACTTCCCTGGGTGTTTCCCAGGCGAGCTATTGACAAGTAAATCCTAGACGCTCGATCTTTGTTATTTTCGCTTTCGCGGCTGGCAGCAAAGTTCAGAACCATGTTTCTGTGAATAACTCTTGAACCGTAAGTCACATACGCTCGCTCTTGGCTGCATTCGTTTCAGCTCGTGGCAGCCAGTCTAAAAAACACTATCTTGGAGATCTCTGGATGTTTCCCAGGCGAGCTATTGGCAGCATGTTCAGAACCACTGTTTCTGAGGCTAATTCTTGAACCGTAAGTCATAGACGCTCGATCTTGGCGGCATTCGTCTCAGCGCCTGGCAATTAGTATAGAAGCACTGTCTTTGACTTCTCTGGATGTTTCCTAGGCGAGCTATTGACAAGTAAATCCTAGACGCTCGATCTTGGTTATTTTCGCTTTCGCGGCTGGCAGCAAAGTTCAGAACCATGTTTCTGTGAATAACTCTTGAACCGTAAGTCACAGACGCTCGCTCTTGGCTGCATTCGTTTCAGCTCGTGGCAGCCAGTCTAAAAAAACACTATCTTGGACTTCTCTGGATGTTTCCCAGGCGAGCTATTGGCAGCATGTTCAGAACCACTGTTTCTGAGGCTAATTCTTGAACCGTAAGTCATAGACGCTCGATCTTGGCGGCATTCGTCTCAGCGCCTGGCAATTAGTATAGAAGAACTGTTTCCCACTGTTTCTGAGGCTAATTCTTGAACCGTAAGACATAGACGCTAGATCTTGGCGGCATTCGTCTCAGCGCCTGGCAATTAGTATAGAAGCACTGTCTTTGACTTCTCTGGATGTTTCCTAGGCGAGCTATTGACAAGTAAATCCTAGACGCTCGATCTTGGTTATTTTCGCTTTCGCGGCTGGCAGCAAAGTTCAGAACCATGTTTCTGTGAATAACTCTTGAACCGTAAGTCACAGACGCTCGCTCTTGGCTGCATTCGTTTCAGCTCGTGGCAGCCAGTCTAAAAAAACACTATCTTGGACTTCTCTGGATGTTTCCCAGGCGAGCTATTGGCAGCATGTTCAGAACCACTGTTTCTGAGGCTAATTCTTGAACCGTAAGTCATAGACGCTCGATCTTGGCGGCATTCGTCTCAGCGCCTGGCAATTAGTATAGAAGCACTGTCTTTGACTTCCCTGGGTGTTTCCCAGGCGAGCTATTGACAAGTAAATCCTAGACGCTCGATCTTTGTTATTTTCGCTTTCGCGGCTGGCAGCAAAGTTCAGAACCATGTTTCTGTGAATAACTCTTGAACCGTAAGTCACATACGCTCGCTCTTGGCTGCATTCGTTTCAGCTCGTGGCAGCCAGTCTAAAAAACACTATCTTGGAGATCTCTGGATGTTTCCCAGGCGAGCTATTGGCAGCATGTTCAGAACCACTGTTTCTGAGGCTAATTCTTGAACCGTAAGTCATAGACGCTCGATCTTGGCGGCATTCGTCTCAGCGCCTGGCAATTAGTATAGAAGCACTGTTTCCCACTGTTTCTGAGGCTAATTCTTGAACCGTAAGTCATAGACGCTAGATCTTGGCGGCATTCGTCTCAGCGCCTGGCAATTAGTATAGAAGCACTGTCTTTGACTTCTCTGGATGTTTCCTAGGCGAGCTATTGACAAGTAAATCCTAGACGCTCGATCTTGGTTATTTTCGCTTTCGCGGCTGGCAGCAAAGTTCAGAACCATGTTTCTGTGAATAACTCTTGAACCGTAAGTCACAGACGCTCGCTCTTGGCTGCATTCGTTTCAGCTCGTGGCAGCCAGTCTAAAAAAACACTATCTTGGACTTCTCTGGATGTTTCCCAGGCGAGCTATTGGCAGCATGTTCAGAACCACTGTTTCTGAGGCTAATTATTGAACCGTAAGTCATAGACGCTCGATCTTGGCGGCATTCGTCTCAGCGCCTGGCAATTAGTATAGAAGCACTGTCTTTGACTTCCCTGGGTGTTTCCCAGGCGAGCTATTGACAAGTAAATCCTAGACGCTCGATCTTGGTTATTTTCGCTTTCGCGGCTGGCAGCAAAGTTCAGAACCATGTTTCTGTGAATAACTCTTGAACCGTAAGTCACAGACGCTCGCTCTTGGCTGCATTCGTTTCAGCTCGTGGCAGCCAGTCTAAAAAAACACTATCTTGGACTTCTCTGGATGTTTCCCAGGCGAGCTATTGTCAGCATGTTCAGAACCACTGTTTCTGAGGCTAATTCTTGAACCGTAAGTCATAGACGCTCGATCTTGGCGGCATTCGTCTCAGCGCCTGGCAATTAGTATAGAAGAACTGTTTCCCACTGTTTCTGAGGCTAATTCTTGAACCGTAAGACATAGACGCTAGATCTTGGCGGCATTCGTCTCAGCGCCTGGCAATTAGTATAGAAGCACTGTCTTTGACTTCTCTGGATGTTTCCTAGGCGAGCTATTGACAAGTAAATCCTAGACGCTCGATCTTGGTTATTTTCGCTTTCGCGGCTGGCAGCAAAGTTCAGAACCATGTTTCTGTGAATAACTCTTGAACCGTAAGTCACAGACGCTCGCTCTTGGCTGCATTCGTTTCAGCTCGTGGCAGCCAGTCTAAAAAAAACACTATCTTGGACTTCTCTGGATGTTTCCCAGGCGAGCTATTGGCAGCATGTTCAGAACCACTGTTTCTGAGGCTAATTCTTGAACCGTAAGTCATAGACGCTCGATCTTGGCGGCATTCGTCTCAGCGCCTGGCAATTAGTATAGAAGCACTGTTTCCCACTGTTTCTGAGGCTAATTCTTGAACCGTAAGTCATAGACGCTAGATCTTGGCGGCATTCGTCTCAGCGCCTGGCAATTAGTATAGAACCACTGTCTTTGACTTCTCTGGATGTTTCCCAGGCGAGCTATTGACAAGTAAATCCTAGACGCTCGATCTTGGTTATTTTCGCTTTCGCGGCTGGCAGCAAAGTTCAGAACAATGTTTCTGTGAATAACTCTTGAACCGTAAGTCACATACGCTCGCTCTTGGCTGCATTCGTTTCAGCTCGTGGCAGCCAGTCTAAAAAACACTATCTTGGAGATCTCTGGATGTTTCCCAGGCGAGCTATTGGCAGCATGTTCAGAACCACAGTTTCTGAGGCTAATTCTTGAACCGTAAGTCATAGACGCTCGATCTTGGCGGCATTCGTCTCAGCGCCTGGCAATTAGTATAGAAGCACTGTTTCCCACTGTTTCTGAGGCTAATTCTTGAACCGTAAGTCATAGACGCTAGATCTTGGCGGCATTCGTCTCAGCGCCTGGCAATTAGTATAGAAGCACTGTCTTTGACTTCTCTGGATGTTTCCCAGGCGAGCTATTGACAAGTAAATGCTAGACGCTCGATCTTGGTTATTTTCGCTTTCGCGGCTTGCAGCAAAGTTCAGAACAATGTTTCTGTGAATAACTCTTGAACCGTAAGTCACATACGCTCGCTCTTGGCTGCATTCGTTTCAGCTCGTGGCAGCCAGTCTAAAAAACACTATCTTGGAGATCTCTGGATGTTTCCCAGGCGAGCTATTGGCAGCATGTTCAGAACCACTGTTTCTGAGGCTAATTCTTGAACCGTAAGTCATAGACGCTCGATCTTGGCGGCATTCGTCTCAGCGCCTGGAAATTAGTATAGAAGCACTGTTTCCCACTGTTTCTGAGGCAAATTCTTGAACCGTAAGTCATAGACGCTAGATCTTGGCGGCATTCGTCTCAGCGCCTGGCAATTAGTATAGAAGCACTGTCTTTGACTTCTCTGGATGTTTCCCAGGCGAGCTATTGACAAGTAAATCCTAGACGCTCGATCTTGGTTATTTTCGCTTTCGCGGCTGGCAGCAAAGTTCAGAACCATGTTTCTGTGAATAACTCTTGAACCGTAAGTCACAGACGCTCGCTCTTGGCTGCATTCGTTTCAGCTCGTGGCAGCCAGTCTAAAAAACACAATCTTGGAGATCTCTGGATGTTTCCCAGGCGAGCTATTGGCAGCATGTTCAGAACCACTGTTTCTGAGGCTAATTCTTGAACCGTAAGTCATAGACGCTCGATCTTGGCGGCATTCGTCTCAGCGCCTGGCAATTAGTATAGAAGCACTGTTTCCCACTGTTTCTGAGGCTAATTCTTGAACCGTAAGTCATAGACGCTAGATATTGGAGGCATTCGTCTTAGCGCCTGGCATCTAGTATAGAAGCACTGTCTTTGACTTCTCTGGATGTTTCCTAGGCGAGCTATTGACAAGTAAATCCTAGACGCTCGATCTTGGTTATTTTCGCTTTCGCGGCTGGCAGCAAAGTTCAGAACCATGTTTCTGTGAATAACTCTTGAACCGTAAGTCACAGACGCTCGCTCTTGGCTGCATTCGTTTCAGCTCGTGGCAGCCAGTCTAAAAAAACACTATCTTGGACTTCTCTGGATGTTTCCCAGGCGAGCTATTGGCAGCATGTTCAGAACCACTGTTTCTGAGGCTAATTCTTGAACCGTAAGTCATAGACGCTCGATCTTGGCGGCATTCGTCTCAGCGCCTGGCAATTAGTATAGAAGCACTGTCTTTGACTTCTCTGGGTGTTTCCCAGGCGAGCTATTGACAAGTAAATCCTAGACGCTCGATCTTGGTTATTTTCGCTTTCGCGGCTGGCAGCAAAGTTCAGAACCATGTTTCTGTGAATAACTCTTGAACCGTAAGTCACATACGCTCGCTCTTGGCTGCATTTGTTTCAGCTCGTGGCAGCCAGTCTAAAAAACACTATCTTGCAGATCTCTGGATGTTTCCCAGGCGAGCTATTGGCAGCATGTTCAGAACCACTGTTTCTGAGGCTAATTCTTGAACCGTAAGTCATAGACGCTCGATCCTGGCGGCATTCGTCTCAGCGCCTGGCAATTAGTATAGAAGCACTGTTTCCCACTGTTTCTGAGGCTAATTCTTGAACCGTAAGTCATAGACGCTAGATCTTGGCGGCATTCGTCTCAGCGCCTGGCAATTAGTATAGAAGCACTGTCTTTGACTTCTCTGGATGTTTCCTAGGCGAGCTATTGACAAGTAAATCCTAGACGCTCGATCTTGGTTATTTTCGCTTTCGCGGCTGGCAGCAAAGTTCAGAACCATGTTTCTGTGAATAACTCTTGAACCGTAAGTCACAGACGCTCGCTCTTGGCTGCATTCGTTTCAGCTCGTGGCAGCCAGTCTAAAAAAACACTATCTTGGACTTCTCTGGATGTTTCCCAGGCGAGCTATTGGCAGCATGTTCAGAACCACTGTTTCTGAGGCTAATTATTGAACCGTAAGTCATAGACGCTCGATCTTGGCGGCATTCGTCTCAGCGCCTGGCAATTAGTATAGAAGCACTGTCTTTGACTTCCCTGGGTGTTTCCCAGGCGAGCTATTGACAAGTAAATCCTAGACGCTCGATCTTGGTTATTTTCGCTTTCGCGGCTGGCAGCAAAGTTCAGAACCATGTTTCTGTGAATAACTCTTGAACCGTAAGTCACAGACGCTCGCTCTTGGCTGCATTCGTTTCAGCTCGTGGCAGCCAGTCTAAAAAAACACTATCTTGGACTTCTCTGGATGTTTCCCAGGCGAGCTATTGGCAGCATGTTCAGAACCACTGTTTCTGAGGCTAATTCTTGAACCGTAAGTCATAGACGCTCGATCTTGGCGGCATTCGTCTCAGCGCCTGGCAATTAGTATAGAAGAACTGTTTCCCACTGTTTCTGAGGCTAATTCTTGAACCGTAAGACATAGACGCTAGATCTTGGCGGCATTCGTCTCAGCGCCTGGCAATTAGTATAGAAGCACTGTCTTTGACTTCTCTGGATGTTTCCTAGGCGAGCTATTGACAAGTAAATCCTAGACGCTCGATCTTGGTTATTTTCGCTTTCGCGGCTGGCAGCAAAGTTCAGAACCATGTTTCTGTGAATAACTCTTGAACCGTAAGTCACAGACGCTCGCTCTTGGCTGCATTCGTTTCAGCTCGTGGCAGCCAGTCTAAAAAAACACTATCTTGGACTTCTCTGGATGTTTCCCAGGCGAGCTATTGGCAGCATGTTCAGAACCACTGTTTCTGAGGCTAATTCTTGAACCGTAAGTCATAGACGCTCGATCTTGGCGGCATTCGTCTCAGCGCCTGGCAATTAGTATAGAAGCACTGTCTTTGACTTCCCTGGGTGTTTCCCAGGCGAGCTATTGACAAGTAAATCCTAGACGCTCGATCTTTGTTATTTTCGCTTTCGCGGCTGGCAGCAAAGTTCAGAACCATGTTTCTGTGAATAACTCTTGAACCGTAAGTCACATACGCTCGCTCTTGGCTGCATTCGTTTCAGCTCGTGGCAGCCAGTCTAAAAAACACTATCTTGGAGATCTCTGGATGTTTCCCAGGCGAGCTATTGGCAGCATGTTCAGAACCACTGTTTCTGAGGCTAATTCTTGAACCGTAAGTCATAGACGCTCGATCTTGGCGGCATTCGTCTCAGCGCCTGGCAATTAGTATAGAAGCACTGTTTCCCACTGTTTCTGAGGCTAATTCTTGAACCGTAAGTCATAGACGCTAGATCTTGGCGGCATTCGTCTCAGCGCCTGGCAATTAGTATAGAAGCACTGTCTTTGACTTCTCTGGATGTTTCCTAGGCGAGCTATTGACAAGTAAATCCTAAACGCTCGATCTTGGTTATTTTCGCTTTCGCGGCTGGCAGCAAAGTTCAGAACCATGTTTCTGTGAATAACTCTTGAACCGTAAGTCACAGACGCTCGCTCTTGGCTGCATTCGTTTCAGCTCGTGGCAGCCAGTCTAAAAAAACACTATCTTGGACTTCTCTGGATGTTTCCCAGGCGAGCTATTGGCAGCATGTTCAGAACCACTGTTTCTGAGGCTAATTATTGAACCGTAAGTCATAGACGCTCGATCTTGGCGGCATTCGTCTCAGCGCCTGGCAATTAGTATAGAAGCACTGTCTTTGACTTCCCTGGGTGTTTCCCAGGCGAGCTATTGACAAGTAAATCCTAGACGCTCGATCTTGGTTATTTTCGCTTTCGCGGCTGGCAGCAAAGTTCAGAACCATGTTTCTGTGAATAACTCTTGAACCGTAAGTCACAGACGCTCGCTCTTGGCTGCATTCGTTTCAGCTCGTGGCAGCCAGTCTAAAAAAACACTATCTTGGACTTCTCTGGATGTTTCCCAGGCGAGCTATTGGCAGCATGTTCAGAACCACTGTTTCTGAGGCTAATTCTTGAACCGTAAGTCATAGACGCTCGATCTTGGCGGCATTCGTCTCAGCGCCTGGCAATTAGTATAGAAGAACTGTTTCCCACTCTTTCTGAGGCTAATTCTTGAACCGTAAGACATAGACGCTAGATCTTGGCGGCATTCGTCTCAGCGCCTGGCAATTAGTATAGAAGCACTGTCTTTGACTTCTCTGGATGTTTCCTAGGCGAGCTATTGACAAGTAAATCCTAGACGCTCGATCTTGGTTATTTTCGCTTTCGCGGCTGGCAGCAAAGTTCAGAACCATGTTTCTGTGAATAACTCTTGAACCGTAAGTCACAGACGCTCGCTCTTGGCTGCATTCGTTTCAGCTCGTGGCAGCCAGTCTAAAAAAACACTATCTTGGACTTCTCTGGATGTTTCCCAGGCGAGCTATTGGCAGCATGTTCAGAACCACTGTTTCTGAGGCTAATTCTTGAACCGTAAGTCATAGACGCTCGATCTTGGCGGCATTCGTCTCAGCGCCTGGCAATTAGTATAGAAGCACTGTCTTTGACTTCCCTGGGTGTTTCCCAGGCGAGCTATTGACAAGTAAATCCTAGACGCTCGATCTTTGTTATTTTCGCTTTCGCGGCTGGCAGCAAAGTTCAGAACCATGTTTCTGTGAATAACTCTTGAACCGTAAGTCACATACGCTCGCTCTTGGCTGCATTCGTTTCAGCTCGTGGCAGCCAGTCTAAAAAACACTATCTTGGAGATCTCTGGATGTTTCCCAGGCGAGCTATTGGCAGCATGTTCAGAACCACTGTTTCTGAGGCTAATTCTTGAACCGTAAGTCATAGACGCTCGATCTTGGCGGCATTCGTCTCAGCGCCTGGCAATTAGTATAGAAGCACTGTTTCCCACTGTTTCTGAGGCTAATTCTTGAACCGTAAGTCATAGACGCTAGATCTTGGCGGCATTCGTCTCAGCGCCTGGCAATTAGTATAGAAGCACTGTCTTTGACTTCTCTGGATGTTTCCTAGGCGAGCTATTGACAAGTAAATCCTAGACGCTCGATCTTGGTTATTTTCGCTTTCGCGGCTGGCAGCAAAGTTCAGAACCATGTTTCTGTGAATAACTCTTGAACCGTAAGTCACAGACGCTCGCTCTTGGCTGCATTCGTTTCAGCTCGTGGCAGCCAGTCTAAAAAAACACTATCTTGGACTTCTCTGGATGTTTCCCAGGCGAGCTATTGGCAGCATGTTCAGAACCACTGTTTCTGAGGCTAATTCTTGAACCGTAAGTCATAGACGCTCGATCTTGGCGGCATTCGTCTCAGCGCCTGGCAATTAGTATAGAAGCACTGTCTTTGACTTCTCTGGGTGTTTCCCAGGCGAGCTATTGACAAGTAAATCCTAGACGCTCGATCTTGGTTATTTTCGCTTTCGCGGCTGGCAGCAAAGTTCAGAACCATGTTTCTGTGAATAACTCTTGAACCGTAAGTCACATACGCTCGCTCTTGGCTGCATTCGTTTCAGCTCGTGGCAGCCAGTCTAAAAAACACTATTTTGGAGATCTCTGGATGTTTCCCAGGCGAGCTATTGGCAGCATGTTCAGAACCACTGTTTCTGAGGCTAATTCTTGAACCGTAAGTCATAGACGCTCGATCCTGGCGGCATTCGTCTCAGCGCCTGGCAATTAGTATAGAAGCACTGTTTCCCACTGTTTCTGAGGCTAATTCTTGAACCGTAAGTCATAGACGCTAGATCTTGGCGGCATTCGTCTCAGCGCCTGGCAATTAGTATAGAAGCACTGTCTTTGACTTCTCTGGATGTTTCCTAGGCGAGCTATTGACAAGTAAATCCTAGACGCTCGATCTTGGTTATTTTCGCTTTCGCGGCTGGCAGCAAAGTTCAGAACCATGTTTCTGTGAATAACTCTTGAACCGTAAGTCACAGACGCTCGCTCTTGGCTGCATTCGTTTCAGCTCGTGGCAGCCAGTCTAAAAAAACACTATCTTGGACTTCTCTGGATGTTTCCCAGGCGAGCTATTGGCAGCATGTTCAGAACCACTGTTTCTGAGGCTAATTATTGAACCGTAAGTCATAGACGCTCGATCTTGGCGGCATTCGTCTCAGCGCCTGGCAATTAGTATAGAAGCACTGTCTTTGACTTCCCTGGGTGTTTCCCAGGCGAGCTATTGACAAGTAAATCCTAGACGCTCGATCTTGGTTATTTTCGCTTTCGCGGCTGGCAGCAAAGTTCAGAACCATGTTTCTGTGAATAACTCTTGAACCGTAAGTCACAGACGCTCGCTCTTGGCTGCATTCGTTTCAGCTCGTGGCAGCCAGTCTAAAAAAACACTATCTTGGACTTCTCTGGATGTTTCCCAGGCGAGCTATTGGCAGCATGTTCAGAACCACTGTTTCTGAGGCTAATTCTTGAACCGTAAGTCATAGACGCTCGATCTTGGCGGCATTCGTCTCAGCGCCTGGCAATTAGTATAGAAGAACTGTTTCCCACTGTTTCTGAGGCTAATTCTTGAACCGTAAGACATAGACGCTAGATCTTGGCGGCATTCGTCTCAGCGCCTGGCAATTAGTATAGAAGCACTGTCTTTGACTTCTCTGGATGTTTCCTAGGCGAGCTATTGACAAGTAAATCCTAGACGCTCGATCTTGGTTATTTTCGCTTTCGCGGCTGGCAGCAAAGTTCAGAACCATGTTTCTGTGAATAACTCTTGAACCGTAAGTCACAGACGCTCGCTCTTGGCTGCATTCGTTTCAGCTCGTGGCAGCCAGTCTAAAAAAAACACTATCTTGGACTTCTCTGGATGTTTCCCAGGCGAGCTATTGGCAGCATGTTCAGAACCACTGTTTCTGAGGCTAATTCTTGAACCGTAAGTCATAGACGCTCGATCTTGGCGGCATTCGTCTCAGCGCCTGGCAATTAGTATAGAAGCACTGTCTTTGACTTCTCTGGGTGTTTCCCAGGCGAGCTATTGACAAGTAAATCCTAGACGCTCGATCTTGGTTATTTTCGCTTTCGCGGCTGGCAGCAAAGTTCAGAACCATGTTTCTGTGAATAACTCTTGAACCGTAAGTCACATACGCTCGCTCTTGGCTGCATTCGTTTCAGCTCGTGGCAGCCAGTCTAAAAAACACTATCTTGGAGATCTCTGGATGTTTCCCAGGCGAGCTATTGGCAGCATGTTCAGAACCACTGTTTCTGAGGCTAATTCTTGAACCGTAAGTCATAGACGCTCGATCCTGGCGGCATTCGTCTCAGCGCCTGGCAATTAGTATAGAAGCACTGTTTCCCACTGTTTCTGAGGCTAATTCTTGAACCGTAAGTCATAGACGCTAGATCTTGGCGGCATTCGTCTCAGCGCCTGGCAATTAGTATAGAAGCACTGTCTTTGACTTCTCTGGATGTTTCCTAGGCGAGCTATTGACAAGTAAATCCTAGACGCTCGATCTTGGTTATTTTCGCTTTCGCGGCTGGCAGCAAAGTTCAGAACCATGTTTCTGTGAATAACTCTTGAACCGTAAGTCACAGACGCTCGCTCTTGGCTGCATTCGTTTCAGCTCGTGGCAGCCAGTCTAAAAAAACACTATCTTGGACTTCTCTGGATGTTTCCCAGGCGAGCTATTGGCAGCATGTTCAGAACCACTGTTTCTGAGGCTAATTATTGAACCGTAAGTCATAGACGCTCGATCTTGGCGGCATTCGTCTCAGCGCCTGGCAATTAGTATAGAAGCACTGTCTTTGACTTCCCTGGGTGTTTCCCAGGCGAGCTATTGACAAGTAAATCCTAGACGCTCGATCTTGGTTATTTTCGCTTTCGCGGCTGGCAGCAAAGTTCAGAACCATGTTTCTGTGAATAACTCTTGAACCGTAAGTCACAGACGCTCGCTCTTGGCTGCATTCGTTTCAGCTCGTGGCAGCCAGTCTAAAAAAACACTATCTTGGACTTCTCTGGATGTTTCCCAGGCGAGCTATTGGCAGCATGTTCAGAACCACTGTTTCTGAGGCTAATTCTTGAACCGTAAGTCATAGACGCTCGATCTTGGCGGCATTCGTCTCAGCGCCTGGCAATTAGTATAGAAGAACTGTTTCCCACTGTTTCTGAGGCTAATTCTTGAACCGTAAGACATAGACGCTAGATCTTGGCGGCATTCGTCTCAGCGCCTGGCAATTAGTATAGAAGCACTGTCTTTGACTTCTCTGGATGTTTCCTAGGCGAGCTATTGACAAGTAAATCCTAGACGCTCGATCTTGGTTATTTTCGCTTTCGCGGCTGGCAGCAAAGTTCAGAACCATGTTTCTGTGAATAACTCTTGAACCGTAAGTCACAGACGCTCGCTCTTGGCTGCATTCGTTTCAGCTCGTGGCAGCCAGTCTAAAAAAACACTATCTTGGACTTCTCTGGATGTTTCCCAGGCGAGCTATTGGCAGCATGTTCAGAACCACTGTTTCTGAGGCTAATTCTTGAACCGTAAGTCATAGACGCTCGATCTTGGCGGCATTCGTCTCAGCGCCTGGCAATTAGTATAGAAGCACTGTCTTTGACTTCCCTGGGTGTTTCCCAGGCGAGCTATTGACAAGTAAATCCTAGACGCTCGATCTTTGTTATTTTCGCTTTCGCGGCTGGCAGCAAAGTTCAGAACCATGTTTCTGTGAATAACTCTTGAACCGTAAGTCACATACGCTCGCTCTTGGCTGCATTCGTTTCAGCTCGTGGCAGCCAGTCTAAAAAACACTATCTTGGAGATCTCTGGATGTTTCCCAGGCGAGCTATTGGCAGCATGTTCAGAACCACTGTTTCTGAGGCTAATTCTTGAACCGTAAGTCATAGACGCTCGATCTTGGCGGCATTCGTCTCAGCGCCTGGCAATTAGTATAGAAGCACTGTTTCCCACTGTTTCTGAGGCTAATTCTTGAACCGTAAGTCATAGACGCTAGATCTTGGCGGCATTCGTCTCAGCGCCTGGCAATTAGTATAGAAGCACTGTCTTTGACTTCTCTGGATGTTTCCTAGGCGAGCTATTGACAAGTAAATCCTAGACGCTCGATCTTGGTTATTTTCGCTTTCGCGGCTGGCAGCAAAGTTCAGAACCATGTTTCTGTGAATAACTCTTGAACCGTAAGTCACAGACGCTCGCTCTTGGCTGCATTCGTTTCAGCTCGTGGCAGCCAGTCTAAAAAAACACTATCTTGGACTTCTCTGGATGTTTCCCAGGCGAGCTATTGGCAGCATGTTCAGAACCACTGTTTCTGAGGCTAATTCTTGAACCGTAAGTCATAGACGCTCGATCTTGGCGGCATTCGTCTCAGCGCCTGGCAATTAGTATAGAAGCACTGTCTTTGACTTCTCTGGGTGTTTCCCAGGCGAGCTATTGACAAGTAAATCCTAGACGCTCGATCTTGGTTATTTTCGCTTTCGCGGCTGGCAGCAAAGTTCAGAACCATGTTTCTGTGAATAACTCTTGAACCGTAAGACACATACGCTCGCTCTTGGCTGCATTCGTTTCAGCTCGTGGCAGCCAGTCTAAAAACACTATCTTGGAGATCTCTGGATGTTTCCCAGGCGAGCTATTGGCAGCATGTTCAGAACCACTGTTTCTGAGGCTAATTCTTGAACCGTAAGTCATAGACGCTCGATCCTGGCGGCATTCGTCTCAGCGCCTGGCAATTAGTATAGAAGCACTGTTTCCCACTGTTTCTGAGGCTAATTCTTGAACCGTAAGTCATAGACGCTAGATCTTGGCGGCATTCGTCTCAGCGCCTGGCAATTAGTATAGAAGCACTGTCTTTGACTTCTCTGGATGTTTCCTAGGCGAGCTATTGACAAGTAAATCCTAGACGCTCGATCTTGGTTATTTTCGCTTTCGCGGCTGGCAGCAAAGTTCAGAACCATGTTTCTGTGAATAACTCTTGAACCGTAAGTCACAGACGCTCGCTCTTGGCTGCATTCGTTTCAGCTCGTGGCAGCCAGTCTAAAAAAACACTATCTTGGACTTCTCTGGATGTTTCCCAGGCGAGCTATTGGCAGCATGTTCAGAACCACTGTTTCTGAGGCTAATTATTGAACCGTAAGTCATAGACGCTCGATCTTGGCGGCATTCGTCTCAGCGCCTGGCAATTAGTATAGAAGCACTGTCTTTGACTTCCCTGGGTGTTTCCCAGGCGAGCTATTGACAAGTAAATCCTAGACGCTCGATCTTGGTTATTTTCGCTTTCGCGGCTGGCAGCAAAGTTCAGAACCATGTTTCTGTGAATAACTCTTGAACCGTAAGTCACAGACGCTCGCTCTTGGCTGCATTCGTTTCAGCTCGTGGCAGCCAGTCTAAAAAAACACTATCTTGGACTTCTCTGGATGTTTCCCAGGCGAGCTATTGGCAGCATGTTCAGAACCACTGTTTCTGAGGCTAATTCTTGAACCGTAAGTCATAGACGCTCGATCTTGGCGGCATTCGTCTCAGCGCCTGGCAATTAGTATAGAAGAACTGTTTCCCACTGTTTCTGAGGCTAATTCTTGAACCGTAAGACATAGACGCTAGATCTTGGCGGCATTCGTCTCAGCGCCTGGCAATTAGTATAGAAGCACTGTCTTTGACTTCTCTGGATGTTTCCTAGGCGAGCTATTGACAAGTAAATCCTAGACGCTCGATCTTGGTTATTTTCGCTTTCGCGGCTGGCAGCAAAGTTCAGAACCATGTTTCTGTGAATAACTCTTGAACCGTAAGTCACAGACGCTCGCTCTTGGCTGCATTCGTTTCAGCTCGTGGCAGCCAGTCTAAAAAAACACTATCTTGGACTTCTCTGGATGTTTCCCAGGCGAGCTATTGGCAGCATGTTCAGAACCACTGTTTCTGAGGCTAATTCTTGAACCGTAAGTCATAGACGCTCGATCTTGGCGGCATTCGTCTCAGCGCCTGGCAATTAGTATAGAAGCACTGTCTTTGACTTCCCTGGGTGTTTCCCAGGCGAGCTATTGACAAGTAAATCCTAGACGCTCGATCTTGGTTATTTTCGCTTTCGCGGCTGGCAGCAAAGTTCAGAACCATGTTTCTGTGAATAACTCTTGAACCGTAAGTCACATACGCTCGCTCTTGGCTGCATTCGTTTCAGCTCGTGGCAGCCAGTCTAAAAAACACTATCTTGGAGATCTCTGGATGTTTCCCAGGCGAGCTATTGGCAGCATGTTCAGAACCACTGTTTCTGAGGCTAATTCTTGAACCGTAAGTCATAGACGCTCGATCCTGGCGGCATTCGTCTCAGCGCCTGGCAATTAGTATAGAAGCACTGTTTCCCACTGTTTCTGAGGCTAATTCTTGAACCGTAAGTCATAGACGCTAGATCTTGGCGGCATTCGTCTCAGCGCCTGGCAATTAGTATAGAAGCACTGTCTTTGACTTCTCTGGATGTTTCCTAGGCGAGCTATTGACAAGTAAATCCTAGACGCTCGATCTTGGTTATTTTCGCTTTCGCGGCTGGCAGCAAAGTTCAGAACCATGTTTCTGTGAATAACTCTTGAACCGTAAGTCACAGACGCTCGCTCTTGGCTGCATTCGTTTCAGCTCGTGGCAGCCAGTCTAAAAAAACACTATCTTGGACTTCTCTGGATGTTTCCCAGGCGAGCTATTGGCAGCATGTTCAGAACCACTGTTTCTGAGGCTAATTATTGAACCGTAAGTCATAGACGCTCGATCTTGGCGGCATTCGTCTCAGCGCCTGGCAATTAGTATAGAAGCACTGTCTTTGACTTCCCTGGGTGTTTCCCAGGCGAGCTATTGACAAGTAAATCCTAGACGCTCGATCTTGGTTATTTTCGCTTTCGCGGCTGGCAGCAAAGTTCAGAACCATGTTTCTGTGAATAACTCTTGAACCGTAAGTCACAGACGCTCGCTCTTGGCTGCATTCGTTTCAGCTCGTGGCAGCCAGTCTAAAAAAACACTATCTTGGACTTCTCTGGATGTTTCCCAGGCGAGCTATTGGCAGCATGTTCAGAACCACTGTTTCTGAGGCTAATTCTTGAACCGTAAGTCATAGACGCTCGATCTTGGCGGCATTCGTCTCAGCGCCTGGCAATTAGTATAGAAGAACTGTTTCCCACTGTTTCTGAGGCTAATTCTTGAACCGTAAGACATAGACGCTAGATCTTGGCGGCATTCGTCTCAGCGCCTGGCAATTAGTATAGAAGCACTGTCTTTGACTTCTCTGGATGTTTCCTAGGCGAGCTATTGACAAGTAAATCCTAGACGCTCGATCTTGGTTATTTTCGCTTTCGCGGCTGGCAGCAAAGTTCAGAACCATGTTTCTGTGAATAACTCTTGAACCGTAAGTCACAGACGCTCGCTCTTGGCTGCATTCGTTTCAGCTCGTGGCAGCCAGTCTAAAAAAACACTATCTTGGACTTCTCTGGATGTTTCCCAGGCGAGCTATTGGCAGCATGTTCAGAACCACTGTTTCTGAGGCTAATTCTTGAACCGTAAGTCATAGACGCTCGATCTTGGCGGCATTCGTCTCAGCGCCTGGCAATTAGTATAGAAGCACTGTCTTTGACTTCCCTGGGTGTTTCCCAGGCGAGCTATTGACAAGTAAATCCTAGACGCTCGATCTTTGTTATTTTCGCTTTCGCGGCTGGCAGCAAAGTTCAGAACCATGTTTCTGTGAATAACTCTTGAACCGTAAGTCACATACGCTCGCTCTTGGCTGCATTCGTTTCAGCTCGTGGCAGCCAGTCTAAAAAACACTATCTTGGAGATCTCTGGATGTTTCCCAGGCGAGCTATTGGCAGCATGTTCAGAACCACTGTTTCTGAGGCTAATTCTTGAACCGTAAGTCATAGACGCTCGATCTTGGCGGCATTCGTCTCAGCGCCTGGCAATTAGTATAGAAGCACTGTTTCCCACTGTTTCTGAGGCTAATTCTTGAACCGTAAGTCATAGACGCTAGATCTTGGCGGCATTCGTCTCAGCGCCTGGCAATTAGTATAGAAGCACTGTCTTTGACTTCTCTGGATGTTTCCTAGGCAAGCTATTGACAAGTAAATCCTAGACGCTCGATCTTGGTTATTTTCGCTTTCGCGGCTGGCAGCAAAGTTCAGAACCATGTTTCTGTGAATAACTCTTGAACCGTAAGTCACAGACGCTCGCTCTTGGCTGCATTCGTTTCAGCTCGTGGCAGCCAGTCTAAAAAAAACACTATCTTGGACTTCTCTGGATGTTTCCCAGGCGAGCTATTGGCAGCATGTTCAGAACCACTGTTTCTGAGGCTAATTCTTGAACCGTAAGTCATAGACGCTCGATCTTGGCGGCATTCGTCTCAGCGCCTGGCAATTAGTATAGAAGCACTGTCTTTGACTTCTCTGGGTGTTTCCCAGGCGAGCTATTGACAAGTAAATCCTAGACGCTCGATCTTGGTTATTTTCGCTTTCGCGGCTGGCAGCAAAGTTCAGAACCATGTTTCTGTGAATAACTCTTGAACCGTAAGACACATACGCTCGCTCTTGGCTGCATTCGTTTCAGCTCGTGGCAGCCAGTCTAAAAACACTATCTTGGAGATCTCTGGATGTTTCCCAGGCGAGCTATTGGCAGCATGTTCAGACCACTGTTTCTGAGGCTAATTCTTGAACCGTAAGTCATAGACGCTCGATCCTGGCGGCATTCGTCTCAGCGCCTGGCAATTAGTATAGAAGCACTGTTTCCCACTGTTTCTGAGGCTAATTCTTGAACCGTAAGTCATAGACGCTAGATCTTGGCGGCATTCGTCTCAGCGCCTGGCAATTAGTATAGAAGCACTGTCTTTGACTTCTCTGGATGTTTCCTAGGCGAGCTATTGACAAGTAAATCCTAGACGCTCGATCTTGGTTATTTTCCGCTTTCGCGGCTGGCAGCAAAGTTCAGAACCATGTTTCTGTGAATAACTCTTGAACCGTAAGTCACAGACGCTCGCTCTTGGCTGCATTCGTTTCAGCTCGTGGCAGCCAGTCTAAAAAAACACTATCTTGGACTTCTCTGGATGTTTCCCAGGCGAGCTATTGGCAGCATGTTCAGAACCACTGTTTCTGAGGCTAATTCTTGAACCGTAAGTCATAGACGCTCGATCTTGGCGGCATTCGTCTCAGCGCCTGGCAATTAGTATAGAAGCACTGTCTTTGACTTCTCTGGGTGTTTCCCAGGCGAGCTATTGACAAGTAAATCCTAGACGCTCGATCTTGGTTATTTTCGCTTTCGCGGCTGGCAGCAAAGTTCAGAACCATGTTTCTGTGAATAACTCTTGAACCGTAAGACACATACGCTCGCTCTTGGCTGCATTCGTTTCAGCTCGTGGCAGCCAGTCTAAAAACACTATCTTGGAGATCTCTGGATGTTTCCCAGGCGAGCTATTGGCAGCATGTTCAGAACCACTGTTTCTGAGGCTAATTCTTGAACCGTAAGTCATAGACGCTCGATCCTGGCGGCATTCGTCTCAGCGCCTGGCAATTAGTATAGAAGCACTGTTTCCCACTGTTTCTGAGGCTAATTCTTGAACCGTAAGTCATAGACGCTAGATCTTGGCGGCATTCGTCTCAGCGCCTGGCAATTAGTATAGAAGCACTGTCTTTGACTTCTCTGGATGTTTCCTAGGCGAGCTATTGACAAGTAAATCCTAGACGCTCGATCTTGGTTATTTTCGCTTTCGCGGCTGGCAGCAAAGTTCAGAACCATGTTTCTGTGAATAACTCTTGAACCGTAAGTCACAGACGCTCGCTCTTGGCTGCATTCGTTTCAGCTCGTGGCAGCCAGTCTAAAAAAACACTATCTTGACTTCTCTGGATGTTTCCCAGGCGAGCTATTGGCAGCATGTTCAGAACCACTGTTTCTGAGGCTAATTCTTGAACCGTAAGTCATAGACGCTCGATCTTGGCGGCATTCGTCTCAGCGCCTGGCAATTAGTATAGAAGCACTGTCTTTGACTTCCCTGGGTGTTTCCCAGGCGAGCTATTGACAAGTAAATCCTAGACGCTCGATCTTGGTTATTTTCGCTTTCGCGGCTGGCAGCAAAGTTCAGAACCATGTTTCTGTGAATAACTCTTGAACCGTAAGTCACATACGCTCGCTCTTGGCTGCATTCGTTTCAGCTCGTGGCAGCCAGTCTAAAAAACACTATCTTGGAGATCTCTGGATGTTTCCCAGGCGAGCTATTGGCAGCATGTTCAGAACCACTGTTTCTGAGGCTAATTCTTGAACCGTAAGTCATAGACGCTCGATCCTGGCGGCATTCGTCTCAGCGCCTGGCAATTAGTATAGAAGCACTGTTTCCCACTGTTTCTGAGGCTAATTCTTGAACCGTAAGTCATAGACGCTAGATCTTGGCGGCATTCGTCTCAGCGCCTGGCAATTAGTATAGAAGCACTGTCTTTGACTTCTCTGGATGTTTCCTAGGCGAGCTATTGACAAGTAAATCCTAGACGCTCGATCTTGGTTATTTTCGCTTTCGCGGCTGGCAGCAAAGTTCAGAACCATGTTTCTGTGAATAACTCTTGAACCGTAAGTCACAGACGCTCGCTCTTGGCTGCATTCGTTTCAGCTCGTGGCAGCCAGTCTAAAAAACACTATCTTGGACTTCTCTGGATGTTTCCCAGGCGAGCTATTGGCAGCATGTTCAGAACCACTGTTTCTGAGGCTAATTATTGAACCGTAAGTCATAGACGCTCGATCTTGGCGGCATTCGTCTCAGCGCCTGGCAATTAGTATAGAAGCACTGTCTTTGACTTCCCTGGGTGTTTCCCAGGCGAGCTATTGACAAGTAAATCCTAGACGCTCGATCTTGGTTATTTTCGCTTTCGCGGCTGGCAGCAAAGTTCAGAACCATGTTTCTGTGAATAACTCTTGAACCGTAAGTCACAGACGCTCGCTCTTGGCTGCATTCGTTTCAGCTCGTGGCAGCCAGTCTAAAAAAACACTATCTTGGACTTCTCTGGATGTTTCCCAGGCGAGCTATTGGCAGCATGTTCAGAACCACTGTTTCTGAGGCTAATTCTTGAACCGTAAGTCATAGACGCTCGATCTTGGCGGCATTCGTCTCAGCGCCTGGCAATTAGTATAGAAGAACTGTTTCCCACTGTTTCTGAGGCTAATTCTTGAACCGTAAGACATAGACGCTAGATCTTGGCGGCATTCGTCTCAGCGCCTGGCAATTAGTATAGAAGCACTGTCTTTGACTTCTCTGGATGTTTCCTAGGCGAGCTATTGACAAGTAAATCCTAGACGCTCGATCTTGGTTATTTTCGCTTTCGCGGCTGGCAGCAAAGTTCAGAACCATGTTTCTGTGAATAACTCTTGAACCGTAAGTCACAGACGCTCGCTCTTGGCTGCATTCGTTTCAGCTCGTGGCAGCCAGTCTAAAAAAACACTATCTTGACTTCTCTGGATGTTTCCCAGGCGAGCTATTGGCAGCATGTTCAGAACCACTGTTTCTGAGGCTAATTCTTGAACCGTAAGTCATAGACGCTCGATCTTGGCGGCATTCGTCTCAGCGCCTGGCAATTAGTATAGAAGCACTGTCTTTGACTTCCCTGGGTGTTTCCCAGGCGAGCTATTGACAAGTAAATCCTAGACGCTCGATCTTTGTTATTTTCGCTTTCGCGGCTGGCAGCAAAGTTCAGAACCATGTTTCTGTGAATAACTCTTGAACCGTAAGTCACATACGCTCGCTCTTGGCTGCATTCGTTTCAGCTCGTGGCAGCCAGTCTAAAAAACACTATCTTGGAGATCTCTGGATGTTTCCCAGGCGAGCTATTGGCAGCATGTTCAGAACCACTGTTTCTGAGGCTAATTCTTGAACCGTAAGTCATAGACGCTCGATCTTGGCGGCATTCGTCTCAGCGCCTGGCAATTAGTATAGAAGCACTGTTTCCCACTGTTTCTGAGGCTAATTCTTGAACCGTAAGTCATAGACGCTAGATCTTGGCGGCATTCGTCTCAGCGCCTGGCAATTAGTATAGAAGCACTGTCTTTGACTTCTCTGGATGTTTCCTAGGCGAGCTATTGACAAGTAAATCCTAGACGCTCGATCTTGGTTATTTTCGCTTTCGCGGCTGGCAGCAAAGTTCAGAACCATGTTTCTGTGAATAACTCTTGAACCGTAAGTCACAGACGCTCGCTCTTGGCTGCATTCGTTTCAGCTCGTGGCAGCCAGTCTAAAAAAACACTATCTTGGACTTCTCTGGATGTTTCCCAGGCGAGCTATTGGCAGCATGTTCAGAACCACTGTTTCTGAGGCTAATTCTTGAACCGTAAGTCATAGACGCTCGATCTTGGCGGCATTCGTCTCAGCGCCTGGCAATTAGTATAGAAGCACTGTCTTTGACTTCTCTGGGTGTTTCCCAGGCGAGCTATTGACAAGTAAATCCTAGACGCTCGATCTTGGTTATTTTCGCTTTCGCGGCTGGCAGCAAAGTTCAGAACCATGTTTCTGTGAATAACTCTTGAACCGTAAGACACATACGCTCGCTCTTGGCTGCATTCGTTTCAGCTCGTGGCAGCCAGTCTAAAAACACTATCTTGGAGATCTCTGGATGTTTCCCAGGCGAGCTATTGGCAGCATGTTCAGAACCACTGTTTCTGAGGCTAATTCTTGAACCGTAAGTCATAGACGCTCGATCCTGGCGGCATTCGTCTCAGCGCCTGGCAATTAGTATAGAAGCACTGTTTCCCACTGTTTCTGAGGCTAATTCTTGAACCGTAAGTCATAGACGCTAGATCTTGGCGGCATTCGTCTCAGCGCCTGGCAATTAGTATAGAAGCACTGTCTTTGACTTCTCTGGATGTTTCCTAGGCGAGCTATTGACAAGTAAATCCTAGACGCTCGATCTTGGTTATTTTCGCTTTCGCGGCTGGCAGCAAAGTTCAGAACCATGTTTCTGTGAATAACTCTTGAACCGTAAG
The DNA here is from genome assembly GCF_050947455.1 of Rhinoderma darwinii. Lineage (NCBI taxonomy): Eukaryota > Metazoa > Chordata > Amphibia > Anura > Rhinodermatidae > Rhinoderma > Rhinoderma darwinii. The sequence goes on along the minus strand of NW_027463446.1, from coordinate 155,495 downwards.
TCACAGACGCTCGCTCTTGGCTGCATTCGTTTCAGCTCGTGGCAGCCAGTCTAAAAAAACACTATCTTGGACTTCTCTGGATGTTTCCCAGGCGAGCTATTGGCAGCATGTTCAGAACCACTGTTTCTGAGGCTAATTCTTGAACCGTAAGTCATAGACGCTCGATCTTGGCGGCATTCGTCTCAGCGCCTGGCAATTAGTATAGAAGCACTGTCTTTGACTTCTCTGGGTGTTTCCCAGGCGAGCTATTGACAAGTAAATCCTAGACGCTCGATCTTGGTTATTTTCGCTTTCGCGGCTGGCAGCAAAGTTCAGAACCATGTTTCTGTGAATAACTCTTGAACCGTAAGACACATACGCTCGCTCTTGGCTGCATTCGTTTCAGCTCGTGGCAGCCAGTCTAAAAACACTATCTTGGAGATCTCTGGATGTTTCCCAGGCGAGCTATTGGCAGCATGTTCAGAACCACTGTTTCTGAGGCTAATTCTTGAACCGTAAGTCATAGACGCTCGATCCTGGCGGCATTCGTCTCAGCGCCTGGCAATTAGTATAGAAGCACTGTTTCCCACTGTTTCTGAGGCTAATTCTTGAACCGTAAGTCATAGACGCTAGATCTTGGCGGCATTCGTCTCAGCGCCTGGCAATTAGTATAGAAGCACTGTCTTTGACTTCTCTGGATGTTTCCTAGGCGAGCTATTGACAAGTAAATTCCTAGACGCTCGATCTTGGTTATTTTCGCTTTCGCGGCTGGCAGCAAAGTTCAGAACCATGTTTCTGTGAATAACTCTTGAACCGTAAGTCACAGACGCTCGCTCTTGGCTGCATTCGTTTCAGCTCGTGGCAGCCAGTCTAAAAAAACACTATCTTGGACTTCTCTGGATGTTTCCCAGGCGAGCTATTGGCAGCATGTTCAGAACCACTGTTTCTGAGGCTAATTATTGAACCGTAAGTCATAGACGCTCGATCTTGGCGGCATTCGTCTCAGCGCCTGGCAATTAGTATAGAAGCACTGTCTTTGACTTCCCTGGGTGTTTCCCAGGCGAGCTATTGACAAGTAAATCCTAGACGCTCGATCTTGGTTATTTTCGCTTTCGCGGCTGGCAGCAAAGTTCAGAACCATGTTTCTGTGAATAACTCTTGAACCGTAAGTCACAGACGCTCGCTCTTGGCTGCATTCGTTTCAGCTCGTGGCAGCCAGTCTAAAAAAACACTATCTTGGACTTCTCTGGATGTTTCCCAGGCGAGCTATTGGCAGCATGTTCAGAACCACTGTTTCTGAGGCTAATTCTTGAACCGTAAGTCATAGACGCTCGATCTTGGCGGCATTCGTCTCAGCGCCTGGCAATTAGTATAGAAGAACTGTTTCCCACTGTTTCTGAGGCTAATTCTTGAACCGTAAGACATAGACGCTAGATCTTGGCGGCATTCGTCTCAGCGCCTGGCAATTAGTATAGAAGCACTGTCTTTGACTTCTCTGGATGTTTCCTAGGCGAGCTATTGACAAGTAAATCCTAGACGCTCGATCTTGGTTATTTTCGCTTTCGCGGCTGGCAGCAAAGTTCAGAACCATGTTTCTGTGAATAACTCTTGAACCGTAAGTCACAGACGCTCGCTCTTGGCTGCATTCGTTTCAGCTCGTGGCAGCCAGTCTAAAAAAACACTATCTTGGACTTCTCTGGATGTTTCCCAGGCGAGCTATTGGCAGCATGTTCAGAACCACTGTTTCTGAGGCTAATTCTTGAACCGTAAGTCATAGACGCTCGATCTTGGCGGCATTCGTCTCAGCGCCTGGCAATTAGTATAGAAGCACTGTCTTTGACTTCCCTGGGTGTTTCCCAGGCGAGCTATTGACAAGTAAATCCTAGACGCTCGATCTTTGTTATTTTCGCTTTCCGCGGCTGGCAGCAAAGTTCAGAACCATGTTTCTGTGAATAACTCTTGAACCGTAAGTCACATACGCTCGCTCTTGGCTGCATTCGTTTCAGCTCGTGGCAGCCAGTCTAAAAAACACTATCTTGGACTTCTCTGGATGTTTCCCAGGCGAGCTATTGGCAGCATGTTCAGAACCACTGTTTCTGAGGCTAATTCTTGAACCGTAAGTCATAGACGCTCGATCTTGGCGGCATTCGTCTCAGCGCCTGGCAATTAGTATAGAAGAACTGTTTCCCACTGTTTTCTGAGGCTAATTCTTGAACCGTAAGACATAGACGCTAGATCTTGGCGGCATTCGTCTCAGCGCCTGGCAATTAGTATAGAAGCACTGTCTTTGACTTCTCTGGATGTTTCCTAGGCGAGCTATTGACAAGTAAATCCTAGACGCTCGATCTTGGTTATTTTCGCTTTCGCGGCTGGCAGCAAAGTTCAGAACCATGTTTCTGTGAATAACTCTTGAACCGTAAGTCACAGACGCTCGCTCTTGGCTGCATTCGTTTCAGCTCGTGGCAGCCAGTCTAAAAAAACACTATCTTGGACTTCTCTGGATGTTTCCCAGGCGAGCTATTGGCAGCATGTTCAGAACCACTGTTTCTGAGGCTAATTCTTGAACCGTAAGTCATAGACGCTCGATCTTGGCGGCATTCGTCTCAGCGCCTGGCAATTAGTATAGAAGCACTGTCTTTGACTTCCCTGGGTGTTTCCCAGGCGAGCTATTGACAAGTAAATCCTAGACGCTCGATCTTTGTTATTTTCGCTTTCGCGGCTGGCAGCAAAGTTCAGAACCATGTTTCTGTGAATAACTCTTGAACCGTAAGTCACATACGCTCGCTCTTGGCTGCATTCGTTTCAGCTCGTGGCAGCCAGTCTAAAAAACACTATCTTGGAGATCTCTGGATGTTTCCCAGGCGAGCTATTGGCAGCATGTTCAGAACCACTGTTTCTGAGGCTAATTCTTGAACCGTAAGTCATAGACGCTCGATCTTGGCGGCATTCGTCTCAGCGCCTGGCAATTAGTATAGAAGCACTGTTTCCCACTGTTTCTGAGGCTAATTCTTGAACCGTAAGTCATAGACGCTAGATCTTGGCGGCATTCGTCTCAGCGCCTGGCAATTAGTATAGAAGCACTGTCTTTGACTTCTCTGGATGTTTCCTAGGCGAGCTATTGACAAGTAAATCCTAGACGCTCGATCTTGGTTATTTTCGCTTTCGCGGCTGGCAGCAAAGTTCAGAACCATGTTTCTGTGAATAACTCTTGAACCGTAAGTCACAGACGCTCGCTCTTGGCTGCATTCGTTTCAGCTCGTGGCAGCCAGTCTAAAAAAACACTATCTTGGACTTCTCTGGATGTTTCCCAGGCGAGCTATTGGCAGCATGTTCAGAACCACTGTTTCTGAGGCTAATTCTTGAACCGTAAGTCATAGACGCTCGATCTTGGCGGCATTCGTCTCAGCGCCTGGCAATTAGTATAGAAGCACTGTCTTTGACTTCTCTGGGTGTTTCCCAGGCGAGCTATTGACAAGTAAATCCTAGACGCTCGATCTTGGTTATTTTCGCTTTCGCGGCTGGCAGCAAAGTTCAGAACCATGTTTCTGTGAATAACTCTTGAACCGTAAGTCACATACGCTCGCTCTTGGCTGCATTCGTTTCAGCTCGTGGCAGCCAGTCTAAAAAACACTATCTTGGAGATCTCTGGATGTTTCCCAGGCGAGCTATTGGCAGCATGTTCAGAACCACTGTTTCTGAGGCTAATTCTTGAACCGTAAGTCATAGACGCTCGATCCTGGCGGCATTCGTCTCAGCGCCTGGCAATTAGTATAGAAGCACTGTTTCCCACTGTTTCTGAGGCTAATTCTTGAACCGTAAGTCATAGACGCTAGATCTTGGCGGCATTCGTCTCAGCGCCTGGCAATTAGTATAGAAGCACTGTCTTTGACTTCTCTGGATGTTTCCTAGGCGAGCTATTGACAAGTAAATCCTAGACGCTCGATCTTGGTTATTTTCGCTTTCGCGGCTGGCAGCAAAGTTCAGAACCATGTTTCTGTGAATAACTCTTGAACCGTAAGTCACAGACGCTCGCTCTTGGCTGCATTCGTTTCAGCTCGTGGCAGCCAGTCTAAAAAAACACTATCTTGGACTTCTCTGGATGTTTCCCAGGCGAGCTATTGGCAGCATGTTCAGAACCACTGTTTCTGAGGCTAATTCTTGAACCGTAAGTCATAGACGCTCGATCTTGGCGGCATTCGTCTCAGCGCCTGGCAATTAGTATAGAAGCACTGTCTTTGACTTCTCTGGGTGTTTCCCAGGCGAGCTATTGACAAGTAAATCCTAGACGCTCGATCTTGGTTATTTTCGCTTTCGCGGCTGGCAGCAAAGTTCAGAACCATGTTTCTGTGAATAACTCTTGAACCGTAAGTCACATACGCTCGCTCTTGGCTGCATTCGTTTCAGCTCGTGGCAGCCAGTCTAAAAAACACTATCTTGGAGATCTCTGGATGTTTCCCAGGCGAGCTATTGGCAGCATGTTCAGAACCACTGTTTCTGAGGCTAATTCTTGAACCGTAAGTCATAGACGCTCGATCCTGGCGGCATTCGTCTCAGCGCCTGGCAATTAGTATAGAAGCACTGTTTCCCACTGTTTCTGAGGCTAATTCTTGAACCGTAAGTCATAGACGCTAGATCTTGGCGGCATTCGTCTCAGCGCCTGGCAATTAGTATAGAAGCACTGTCTTTGACTTCCCTGGGTGTTTCCCAGGCGAGCTATTCACAAGTAAATCCTAAACGCTCGATCTTGGTTATTTTCGCTTTCGCAGCTGGCAGCAAAGTTCAGAACCATGTTTCTGTGAATAACTCTTGAACCGTAAGTCACAGACGCTCGCTCTTGGCTGCATTCGTTTCAGCTCGTGGCAGCCAGTCTAAAAAAACACTATCTTGGACTTCTCTGGATGTTTCCCAGGCGAGCTATTGGCAGCATGTTCAGAACCACTGTTTCTGAGGCTAATTCTTGAACCGTAAGTCATAGACGCTCGATCTTGGCGGCATTCGTCTCAGCGCCTGGCAATTAGTATAGAAGCACTGTCTTTGACTTCCCTGGGTGTTTCCCAGGCGAGCTATTGACAAGTAAATCCTAGACGCTCGATCTTGGTTATTTTCGCTTTCGCGGCTGGCAGCAAAGTTCAGAACCATGTTTCTGTGAATAACTCTTGAACCGTAAGTCACATACGCTCGCTCTTGGCTGCAATCGTTTCAGCTCGTGGCAGCCAGTCTAAAAAACACTATCTTGGAGATCTCTGGATGTTTCCCAGGCGAGCTATTGGCAGCATGTTCAGAACCACTGTTTCTGAGGCTAATTCTTGAACCGTAAGTCATAGACGCTCGATCTTGGCGGCATTCGTCTCAGCGCCTGGCAATTAGTATAAAAGCACTGTTTCCCACTGTTTCTGAGGCTAATTCTTGAACCGTAAGTCATAGACGCTAGATCTTGGCGGCATTCGTCTCAGCGCCTGGCAATTAGTATAGAAGCACTGTCTTTGACTTCTCTGGATGTTTCCTAGGCGAGCTATTGACAAGTAAATCCTAGACGCTTGATCTTGGTTATTTTCGCTTTCGCGGCTGGCAGCAAAGTTCAGAACCATGTTTCTGTGAATAACTCTTGAACCGTAAGTCACAGACGCTCGCTCTTGGCTGCATTCGTTTCAGCTCGTGGCAGCCAGTCTAAAAAAACACTATCTTGGACTTCTCTGGATGTTTCCCAGGCGAGCTATTGGCAGCATGTTCAGAACCACTGTTTCTGAGGCTAATTCTTGAACCGTAAGTCATAGACGCTCGATCTTGGCGGCATTCGTCTCAGCGCCTGGCAATTAGTATAGAAGCACTGTCTTTGACTTCCCTGGGTGTTTCCCAGGCGAGCTATTGACAAGTAAATCCTAGACGCTCGATCCTGGTTATTTTCGCTTTCGCGGCTGGCAGCAAAGTTCAGAACCATGTTTCTGTGAATAACTCTTGAACCGTAAGTCACAGACGCTCGCTCTTGGCTGCATTCGTTTCAGCTCGTGGCAGCCAGTCTCAAAAACACTATCTTGGAGATCTCTGGATGTTTCCCAGGCGAGCTATTGGCAGCATGTTCAGAACCACTGTTTCTGAGGCTAATTCTTGAACCGTAAGTCATAGACGCTCGATCTTGGCGGCATTCGTCTCAGCGCCTGGCAATTAGTATAGAAGCACTGTTTCCCACTGTTTCTGAGGCTAATTCTTGAACCGTAAGTCATAGACGCTAGATCTTGGCGGCATTCGTCTCAGAGCCTGGCAATTAGTATAGAAGCACTGTCTTTGACTTCTCTGGATGTTTCCTAGGCGAGCTATTGACAAGTAAATCCTAGACGCTCGATCTTGGTTATTTTCGCTTTCGCGGCTGGCAGCAAAGTTCAGAACCATGTTTCTGTGAATAACTCTTGAACCGTAAGTCACAGACGCTCGCTCTTGGCTGCATTCGTTTCAGCTCGTGGCAGCCAGTCTAAAAAAACACTATCTTGGACTTCTCTGGATGTTTCCCAGGCGAGCTATTGGCAGCATGTTCAGAACCACTGTTTCTGAGGCTAATTCTTGAACCGTAAGACATAGACGCTAGATCTTGGCGGCATTCGTCTCAGCGCCTGGCAATTAGTATAGAAGCACTGTCTTTGACTTCTCTGGATGTTTCCTAGGCGAGTTATTGACAAGTAAATCCTAGACGCTCGATCTTGGTTATTTTCGCTTTCGCGGCTGGCAGCAAAGTTCAGAACCATGTTTCTGTGAATAACTCTTGAACCGTAAGTCACAGACGCTCGCTCTTGGCTGCATTCGTTTCAGCTCGTGGCAGCCAGTCTAAAAAAACACTATCTTGGACTTCTCTGGATGTTTCCCAGGCGAGCTATTGGCAGCATGTTCAGAACCACTGTTTCTGAGGCTAATTCTTGAACCGTAAGTCATAGACGCTCGATCTTGGCGGCATTCGTCTCAGCGCCTGGCAATTAGTATAGAAGCACTGTCTTTGACTTCTCTGGGTGTTTCCCAGGCGAGCTATTGACCAGTAAATCCTAGACGCTCGATCTTGGTTATTTTCGCTTTCGCGGCTGGCAGCAAAGTTCAGAACCATGTTTCTGTGAATAACTCTTGAACCGTAAGTCACATACGCTCGCTCTTGGCTGCATTCGTTTCAGCTCGTGGCAGCCAGTCTAAAAAACACTATCTTGGAGATCTCTGGATGTTTCCCAGGCGAGCTATTGGCAGCATGTTCAGAACCACTGTTTCTGAGGCTAATTCTTGAACCGTAAGTCATAGACGCTCGATCTTGGCGGCATTCGTCTCAGCGCCTGGCAATTAGTATAGAAGCACTGTTCCCCACTGTTTCTGAGGCTAATTCTTGAACCGTAAGTCATAGACGCTAGATCTTGGCGGCATTCGTCTCAGCGCCTGGCAATTAGTATAGAAGCACTGTTTCCCACTGTTTCTGAGGCTAATTCTTGAACCGTAAGTCATAGACGCTCGATCTTGGCGGCATTCGTCTCAGCGCCTGGCAATTAGTATAGAAGCACTGTCTTTGACTTCTCTGGCTGTTTCCCAGGCGAGCTATTGACAAGTAAATCCTAGACGCTCGATCTTGGTTATTTTCGCTTTCGCGGCTGGCAGCAAAGTTCAGAACCATGTTTCTGTGAATAACTCTTGAACCGTAAGACACAGACGCTCGCTCTTGGCTGCATTCGTTTCAGCTCGTGGCAGCCAGTCTAAAAAACACAATCTTGGAGATCTCTGGATGTTTCCCAGGCGAGCTATTGGCAGCATATTCAGAACCACTGTTTCTGAGGCTAATTCTTGAACCGTAAGTCATAGACGCTCGATCTTGGAGGCATTCGTCTCAGCGCCTGGCAATTAGTATAGAAGCACTGTCTTTGACTTCTCTGGGTGTTTCCCAGGCGAGCTATTGACAAGTAAATCCTAGACGCTCGATCTTGGTTATTTTCGCTTTCGCGGCTGGCAGCAAAGTTCAGAACCATGTTTCTGTGAATAACTCTTGAACCGTAAGTCACATACGCTCGCTCTTGGCTGCATTCGTTTCAGCTCGTGGCAGCCAGTCTAAAAAACACTATCTTGGAGATCTCTGGATGTTTCCCAGGCAAGCTATTGGCAGCATGTTCAGAACCACTGTTTCTGAGGCTAATTCTTGAACCGTAAGTCATAGACGCTCGATCTTGGCGGCATTCGTCTCAGCGCCTGGCAATTAGTATAGAAGCACTGTTTCCCACTGTTTCTGAGGCTAATTCTTGAACCGTAAGTCATAGACGCTAGATCTTGGCGGCATTCGTCTCAGCGCCTGGCAATTAGTATAGAAGCACTGTTTCCCACTGTTTCTGAGGCTAATTCTTGAACCGAAGTCATAGACGCTAGATCTTGGCGGCATTCGTCTCAGCGCCTGGCAATTAGTATAGAAGCACTGTTTTTGACTTCTCTGGACGTTTCCCAGGCGAGCTATTGACAAGTAAATCCTAGACGCTTCATCTTGGTTATTTTCGCTTTCGCGGCTGGCAGCAAAGTTCAGAACCATGTTTCTGTGAATAACTCTTGAACCGTAAGTCACAGACGCTCGCTCTTGGCTGCATTCGTTTCAGCTCGTGGCAGCCAGTCTAAAAAACACAATCTTGGAGATCTCTGGATGTTTCCCAGGCGAGCTATTGGCAGCATGTTCAGAACCACTGTTTCTGAGGCTAATTCTTGAACCGTAAGTCATAGACGCTCGATCTTGGCGGCATTCGTCTCAGCGCCTGGCAATTAGTATAGAAGCACTGTCTCCCACTGTTTCTGAGGCTAATTCTTGAACCGTAAGTCATAGACGCTAGATCTTGGCGGCATTCGTCTCAGCGCCTGGCAATTAGTATAGAAGCACTGTCTTTGACTTCTCTGGATGTTTCCTAGGCGAGCTATTGACAAGTAAATCCTAGACGCTTGATCTTGGTTATTTTCGCTTTCGCGGCTGGCAGCAAAGTTCAGAACCATGTTTCTGTGAATAACTCTTGAACCGTAAGTCACAGACGCTCGCTCTTGGCTGCATTCGTTTCAGCTCGTGGCAGCCAGTCTAAAAAACACAATCTTGGAGATCTCTGGATGTTTCCCAGGCGAGCTATTGGCAGCATGTTCAGAACCACTGTTTCTGAGGCTAATTCTTGAACCGTAAGTCATAGACGCTCGATCTTGGCGGCATTCGTCTCAGCGCCTGGCAATTAGTATAGAAGCACTGTCTCCCACTGTTTCTGAGGCTAATTCTTGAACCGTAAGTCATAGACGCTAGATCTTGGCGGCATTCGTCTCAGCGCCTGGCAATTAGTATAGAAGCACTGTCTTTGACTTCTCTGGATGTTTCCTAGGCGAGCTATTGACAAGTAAATCCTAGACGCTTGATCTTGGTTATTTTCGCTTTCGCGGCTGGCAGCAAAGTTCAGAACCATGTTTCTGTGAATAACTCTTGAACCGTAAGTCACAGACGCTCGCTCTTGGCTGCATTCGTTTCAGCTCGTGGCAGCCAGTCTAAAAAACACAATCTTGGAGATCTCTGGATGTTTCCCAGGCGAGCTATTGGCAGCATGTTCAGAACCACTGTTTCTGAGGCTAATTCTTGAACCGTAAGTCATAGACGCTCGATCTTGGCGGCATTCGTCTCAGCGCCTGGCAATTAGTATAGAAGCACTGTTTCCCACTGTTTCTGAGGCTAATTCTTGAACCGTAAGTCATAGACGCTAGATCTTGGCGGCATTCGTCTCAGCGCCTGGCAATTAGTATAGAAGCACTGTCTTTGACTTCTCTGGATGTTTCCCAGGCGAGCTATTGACAAGTAAATCCTAGACGCTCGATCTTGGTTATTTTCGCTGTCGCGGCTGGCAGCAAAGTTCAGAACCATGTTTCTGTGAATAACTCTTGAACCGTAAGTCACATACGCTCGCTCTTGGCTGCATTCGTTTCAGCTCGTGGCAGCCAGTCTAAAAAACACTATCTTGGAGATCTCTGGATGTTTCCCAGGCGAGCTATTGGCAGCATGTTCAGAACCACTGTTTCTGAGGCTAATTCTTGAACCGTAAGTCATAGACGCTCGATCTTGGCGGCATTCGTCTCAGCGCCTGGCAATTAGTATAGAAGCACTGTTTCCCACTGTTTCTGAGGCTAATTCTTGAACCGTAAGTCATAGACGCTAGATCTTGGCGGCATTCGTCTCAGCGCCTGGCAATTAGTATAGAAGCACTGTCTTTGACTTCTCTGGATGTTTCCTAGGCGAGCTATTGACAAGTAAATCCTAGACGCTTGATCTTGGTTATTTTCGCTTTCGCGGCTGGCAGCAAAGTTCAGAACCATGTTTCTGTGAATAACTCTTGAACCGTAAGTCACAGACGCTCGCTCTTGGCTGCATTCGTTTCAGCTCGTGGCAGCCAGTCTAAAGAAACACTATCTTGGACTTCTCTGGATGTTTCCCAGGCGAGCTATTGGCAGCATGTTCAGAACCACTGTTTCTGAGGCTAATTCTTGAACCGTAAGTCATAGACGCTCTATCTTGGCGGCATTCGTCTCAGCGCCTGGCAATTAGTATAGAAGCACTGTCTTTGACTTCTCTGGGTGTTTCCCAGGCGAGCTATTGACAAGTAAATCCTAGACGCTCGATCTTGGTTATTTTCGCTTTCGCGGCTGGCAGCAAAGTTCAGAACCATGTTTCTGTGAATAACTCTTGAACCGTAAGTCACATACGCTCGCTCTTGGCTGCATTCGTTTCAGCTCATGGCAGCCAGTCTAAAAAACACTATCTTGGAGATCTCTGGATGTTTCCCAGGCGAGCTATTGGCAGCATGTTCAGAACCACTGTTTCTGAGGCTAATTCTTGAACCGTAAGTCATAGACGCTCGATCTTGGCGGCATTCGTCTCAGCGCCTGGCAATTAGTATAGAAGCACTGTTTCCCACTGTTTCTGAGGCTAATTCTTGAACCGTAAGTCATAGACGCTAGATCTTGGCGGCATTCGTCTCAGCGCCTGGCAATTAGTATAGAAGCACTGTTTCCCACTGTTTCTGAGGCTAATTCTTGAACCGTAAGTCATAGACGCTAGATCTTGGCGGCATTCGTCTCAGCGCCTGGCAATTAGTATAGAAGCACTGTCTTTGACTTCTCTGGACGTTTCCCAGGCGAGCTATTGACAAGTAAATCCTAGACGCTCGATCTTGGTTATTTTCGCTTTCGCGGCTGGCAGCAAAGTTCAGAACCATGTTTCTGTGAATAACTCTTGAACCGTAAGCCACAGACGCTCGCTCTTGGCTGCATTCGTTTCAGCTCGTGGCAGCCAGTCTAAAAAACACAATCTTGGAGATCTCTGGATGTTTCCCAGGCGAGCTATTGGCAGCATGTTCAGAACCACTGTTTCTGAGGCTAATTCTTGAACCGTAAGTCATAGACGCTCGATCTTGGCGGCATTCGTCTCAGCGCCTGGCAATTAGTATAGAAGCACTGTTTCCCACTGTTTCTGAGGCTAATTCTTGAACCGTAAGTCATAGACGCTAGATCTTGGCGGCATTCGTCTCAGCGCCTGGCAATTAGTATAGAAGCACTGTCTTTGACTTCTCTGGATGTTTCCTAGGCGAGCTATTGACAAGTAAATCCTAGACGCTTGATCTTGGTTATTTTCGCTTTCGCGGCTGGCAGCAAAGTTCAGAACCATGTTTCTGTGAATAACTCTTGAACCGTAAGTCACAGACGCTCGCTCTTGGCTGCATTCGTTTCAGCTCGTGGCAGCCAGTCTAAAAAACACAATCTTGGAGATCTCTGGATGTTTCCCAGGCGAGCTATTGGCAGCATGTTCAGAACCACTGTTTCTGAGGTTAATTCTTGAACCGTAAGTCATAGACGCTCGATCTTGGCGGCATTCGTCTCAGCGCCTGGCAATTATGATAGAAGCACTGTTTCCCACTGTTTCTGAGGCAAATTCTTGAACCGTAAGTCATAGACGCTAGATCTTGGCGGCATTCGTCTCAGCGCCTGGCAATTAGTATAGAAGCACTGTCTTTGACTTCTCTGGATGTTTCCCAGGCGAGCTATTGACAAGTAAATCCTAGACGCTCGATCTTGGTTATTTTCGCTGTCGCGGCTGGCAGCAAAGTTCAGAACCATGTTTCTGTGAATAACTCTTGAACCGTAAGTCACATACGCTCGCTCTTGGCTGCATTCGTTTCAGCTCGTGGCAGCCAGTCTAAAAAACACTATCTTGGAGATCTCTGGATGTTTCCCAGGCGAGCTATTGGCAGCATGTTCAGAACCACTGTTTCTGAGGCTAATTCTTGAACCGTAAGTCATAGACGCTCGATCTTGGCGGCATTCGTCTCAGCGCCTGGCAATTAGTATAGAAGCACTGTTTCCCACTGTTTCTGAGGCTAATTCTTGAACCGTAAGTCATAGACGCTAGATCTTGGCGGCATTCGTCTCAGCGCCTGGCAATTAGTATAGAAGCACTGTCTTTGACTTCTCTGGACGTTTCCCAGGCGAGCTATTGACAAGTAAATCCTAGACGCTCGATCTTGGTTATTTTCGCTTTCGCGGCTGGCAGCAAAGTTCAGAACCATGTTTCTGTGAATAACTCTTGAACCGTAAGTCACAGACGCTCGCTCTTGGCTGCATTCGTTTCAGCTCGTGGCAGCCAGTCTAAAAAACAAAATCTTGGAGATCTCTGGATGTTTCCCAGGCGAGCTATTGGCAGCATGTTCAGAACCACTGTTTCTGAGGCTAATTCTTGAACCGTAAGTCATAGACGCTCGATCTTGGCGGCATTCGTCTCAGCGCCTGGCAATTAGTATAGAAGCACTGTTTCCCACTGTTTCTGAGGCTAATTCTTGAACCGTAAGTCATAGACGCTAGATCTTGGCGGCATTCGTCTCAGCGCCTGGCAATTAGTATAGAAGCACTGTCTTTGACTTCTCTGGATGTTTCCTAGGCGAGCTATTGACAAGTAAATCCTAGACGCTTGATCTTGGTTATTTTCGCTTTCGCGGCTGGCAGCAAAGTTCAGAACCATGTTTCTGTGAATAACTCTTGAACCGTAAGTCACAGACGCTCGCTCTTGGCTGCATTCGTTTCAGCTCGTGGCAGCCAGTCTAAAAAAACACTATCTTGGACTTCTCTGGATGTTTCCCAGGCGAGCTATTGGCAGCATGTTCAGAACCACTGTTTCTGAGGCTAATTCTTGAACCGTAAGTCATAGACGCTCGATCTTGGCGGCATTCGTCTCAGCGCCTGGCAATTAGTATAGAAGCACTGTTTCCCACTGTTTCTGAGGCTAATTCTTGAACCGTAAGTCATAGACGCTAGATCTTGGCGGCATTCGTCTCAGCGCCTGGCAATTAGTATAGAAGCACTGTCTTTGACTTCTCTGGATGTTTCCCAGGCGAGCTATTGACAAGTAAATCCTAGACGCTCGATCTTGGTTATTTTCGCTGTCGCGGCTGGCAGCAAAGTTCAGAACCATGTTTCTGTGAATAACTCTTGAACCGTAAGTCACATACGCTCGCTCTTGGCTGCATTCGTTTCAGCTCGTGGCAGCCAGTCTAAAAAACACTATCTTGGAGATCTCTGGATGTTTCCCAGGCGAGCTATTGGCAGCATGTTCAGAACCACTGTTTCTGAGGCTAATTCTTGAACCGTAAGTCATAGACGCTCGATCTTGGCGGCATTCGTCTCAGCGCCTGGCAATTAGTATAGAAGCACTGTTTCCCACTGTTTCTGAGGCTAATTCTTGAACCGTAAGTATTCTGACTCCATGACCAGGCTGTAAGTTGGAGGGCCCTTGAGACAATCTCACTGTATATGTCTGTATTGAACCGGTACTCACACCAAGACACTGTCAGATAGCGTCAACTCAGCTGAAGAGGCACGTGGGAAGTTTCCAGAGAAGTTTATTTTCAGGCTGAAATACTTGTAATGTACACAAACCAGCAGGTGAAAAGATGATATTTTGCCAGAGTTGAGCAGGAGATTACTACACAGTATGGGAACCATGAGGAAAGACAACTAGGCACAGAAAGAAGGGAGGAGCTATTACCTCAGAGCCTAGCTACAGGGAGATAGCAGGGACAAACTAAATAAAGCAAAGCAACTGCAATAGGAGCATATAACATAACATGACAGTGAATAGAAACCTAAGTCGAGGGACATGACACTCCCCGTCTGAAATCTTTAGATTTCACAATAAAATCAAACTTGAAAGAATGTCCTTGAATAATGTCCAGTAGTGGATCCTGGAACCTGAAAGACAAAAGGAACATGCAAACAATGACAATAGTTATAGTCCAAGTCTGTTGCCGATAGTCCACAACAGTAGGTATCCGCTGGTACAAGTTCCAAGTAAGAAACCCATCTTCGGATTGGGGAAGCCGCAACTTGCCAACACTTCCACCAACCCACTGTATATTCCAAATGGTAAGGTGTTCCAAATATAACACAGCTAGCAGCCAGCTGGGGGCTGTGTCCTTTATGTGCCTTCTTACTTTGGAAGAAGAAGCACTAGTTCAGTGATTGGGCGGAAGAAAACTCGCACTGAGCCTCCTTTGGTCACCTTGACCTCTACCTTTCGAGTCTTTCCATCATCACTAGGCATAACCTTGGTAACAAGACCCATTGGCCATTCATTGCGATGGGCTTCCTTATCCTTTAGAAGAACAAGGTCACCTTCCTGGAGGTTAGGTCTCGACGTCTGCCATTTGTGACGGCTTTGAAGTATGTGCAAATACTCTGTCTTCCAGCGGTGCCAGAACATGTTGGACAGGTATTGTACCTGTTTCCATTGGCGTCGGTAAATGTCGCTGTGGTCAAAGATTCCCGGAGGGATTGCAGCAGTCCCGATCTTCTGGGTAAGAAGCGTAGCTGGGGTAAGAATAACTGGGGAATCAGGGTCCGAGGATACTGGGACTAGTGGCCTTGCATTGATTATGGCGGACACCTCTGCAAGAAAGGTGACCAAGATCTCATGAGTAAGCAAAGACTTGTGATCCAGCAACATGGAGTCAAGGATTTTGCGTGCAATTCCAATCATGCGTTCCCATGATCCTCCCATGTGAGACGAATGTGGAGGGTTAAACACCCATGTGCACCCATTGTTAGACAAGAAATTGTCTAACTGCAGTTCTTTGCTGGCTCCCACGAAGTTAGTGCCGCAGTCAGACCTCAGTTGCTTGACGGGTCCTCGGATAGAGAAGAATCTTCGGAGGGCATTGATGAAGCAAGAAGAATCCATAGACTCAATCACTTCGATGTGTACTGCTCAGATGCTGAGACATGTAAACAGCACAGCCCACCGTTTGCTGTTTGCGACTCCACCACGGGTCCTTCGTGTAACAACTGACCATGGGCCAAAGACATCCACCCCAACATAAGTAAAGGGCGGTTCCGTACTTAGTCGGTCTGCTGGGAGATTTGCCATTTGTTGTTGATGGTGTCTTCCTCTTAACTTATGACACTTGACACATTTATGGAGCACAGAAGAGATGCATCTCTTCATCCCTACGATCCACAAGCCGGCTGACCTGATGGCACCTTCCGTAAACTGTCTGCCTTGGTGCTGCACTCTTTCATGATGGTGTCGGACCAATAGTGTAGCAATATGATGCCGACCTGGTATAATGACAGGATTTTGTTCCTTGCTACTTAGATCAGATCTCACTATACGGCCGCCCACTCTCAGCAATTTGTGATGATCAAGCACTGGATTCAGTTCAAAGAGTGCACTGCTCTTGGAAAGATTGATACCCTTTGTAATATTGTCAATCTCCTGACTGTATACTTCTTGTTGCACACAACGGGTAATGACTTCTTCAGCATGTTCGATGTCTGCGACAGTAGGGTGTTCTTTACAGATATGCCAGCCATGACACTCTGATGTGTCCTTAGCAAAGCAGTGAGCGATATGAATTAGGTGAGCAACAGCTCGCACAATAGATGACCAATTTGAGAAGCGCTCAAAGCGATGTGACTTCAGCTTCAATTTTGGAATTACAGAAGTGAAGAGCGTGGTATTTGTAGGCCTGATTTCCTTGTCAGACTCGGGATCCACCATCTCATAGGTGGTGTTGGTAGGAATTAAACAGGGATCCTCATACAAGAATCTTGGAGGTGACAACCACATGTCACATAGGCCTGCTGCCGGTTCAGGTCTTGTTCCACGATCAGCTGGGTTAAGGTCAGTGGAGATGTACTGCCACTGCCCAGGAGTAGAAAAACTTCTAATGCGTTCTACTCTGTTGCTGACATATACATAGAATTGTTTTGTTTGGTTGTATATATAACCAAGCACAACTTTACTATCTGTGTAGAAAGCAAATGAATCAATTGCAATGTCCATTTCGTTTTTAATAACTTCAGCAATCTCTACTGCTAGCACAGCTGCACAAAGCTCAAGTCTTGGCACAGAGTGTGCAGGTTTTGGGGTTAGTTTGGCCTTACCCAGGACAAATCCACAGTGAGGCTTGTTGGTTCCTGGGATTCTCAGATAGGCTACTGCAGCTATGGCTTCGATAGACGCATCAGAGAAAATGTGTATTTCTCTTCTGATGGCAGCTGAAAGAGAGCTGGGAATGTAACAACGTGAGACTTGGAGTTGTTCTAATATTTTCAGAGACTCCTTCCATATCTTCCACCTTTGTTGTTTCTCAATAGGCAGAGAAGTATCCCAGTCTATGTTCTCGGTGGTAAACTGTCTCAGCAATTTCTTGCCTTGAATGGTGACGGGGGCTATGAAGCCAAGAGGATCATAGATGCTGTTCACAACAGATAAAACTCCTCGCTTGGTAAAAGGTTTGTCACTGGCTGACACTTGGAAGGTGAATGTGTCTTGCTTAATGTCCCACAGCAAACCTAGGCTTCGTTGTATAGGAGGAACATCAGAACCAAGATCGAGGTCTTTCAAGTTGGTTGCATGATCTTCAGAGGGGAACGCTTTCATTACCTTCTGGCTGTTAGAGATAATCTTGTGAAGTCTGAGATTTGCTACAGACAGCATTGCCTGCGTTCTGGTGAGGAGATCGATTGCCTCTTCACTTGTGGGTAAGGATTTAAGTCCATCGTCTACATAGAAGTTCTTCTCAACAAATTGACGAGCATCAGATCCATACCCCTTCTCACCTTCCTGGGCTGTCCTTCTCAATCCATAGATTGCTACAGCAGGAGAGGGGCTGTTGCCGAAGACATGTACCTTCATCCGGTAATCTGTGACCTTGTTGTTGACATCATTGTCTTTGTGCCATAGAAACCTGAGGTAGTTCCTGTTGTCTTCCTTGACAATGAAGCAGTGGAACATTTGCTGGATGTCAGCCATTACTGCAACAGGTTCTTGTCTGAAGCGGATGAGTACTCCTATGAGGTTGTTGTTTAGGTTAGGCCCAGTGAGGAGCAGGTTGTTTAGAGAAACGCCTTCATGCTGAGCGCTGGAATCAAACACCACTCTGATTTGATTAGGCTTGCGAGGGTGATACACGCCAAAGGATGGAAGGTACCAGCATTCTTCTCCTTCCTTTAGTGGTGGTGCAGGTTCTGCATGATCTCTATCAAATATATTTTGCATGAAGTCTACAAAATGTTTTTCCATCTCTGGTTTCCTCTTTAGGGTGCGTTTTAAAGAGGAAAATCTCGAAACTGCTTGCTGTAGATTGTTTGGTAATTTTGGTCTTGGGGAACGGAAAGGCAAAGGTGCTACCCAGCTGTTAGACTCATCCTGAGCAAATTCTTTGTCCATAACCTTGAGAAATTCTTTATCCTCTCTTGCAAGTGCCAACTTATTGTCTTCACTTGTAGAATTGAACACTGTTGCTCCAAGACTGTCATCCCAGGACAGGAATGTGTTCATATTATCTTGGTGGTCAAGCTGCCACTTACTGTTGTTCAGCTTCTCTTTCACCCAGTAATGGTGTGGGCATGGCTGAAAATAAGTGTTGCGACCATTTGGCAAAATGTGAGTTTTAAATGAGGAAATCTTGGTAGGCTTCTTCATCTTGTCTATACAGACGTTGCCTATGATAACCCAACCTAAATCAAGGCGTTGGGCAAACGGAGCATCATGTGGTCCGTTGATTTGCTGGCGTACCTTATGTACCCTGAGAATGTCTCTACCGAGCAGAAGTAGGATCTCTGCACTCTTGTCAAGGGCTGGTATTTCTTTCGCTATAGCCCTTAGATGAGTGTGATGAAGAGCAGCCTCTGACGTAGGAATCTCATCTTTGTTGGATGGTATCTGGTTGCACTCAAGAAGTGTGGGTAAGGGTATCTCCTGATTGTTGAGAGAAGCCACTATAAGTCCACTGGCTCTTCTTCCGGAGACCTCTGTAATGCCACTACAAGTACCCAAGGTGTAAGGGTAAGCATCTCCTTTTAAGTTGAACAGGTCAAAGAGTTCTGATCTTGCGAGTGAACGGTTGCTCTGATCGTCCAGGATGGTATACACCTTTACGGCCCTTTCCGGTTGACCCTTGGGGTATACGTTGACTAGACATATCTTTGCACAGGACTTGTCGCAAAGGTCGTCTCCGCAGACTTCTGTGCATGAAGAAGATACAGTAGTAAGATTTGCTGCTTGCTCTGCATTCTCCCCGCCATGATTTATCGCAGGAGTGGAATGTGCAGGTGGAGCAGGACTGAATTGAGATGGATGGAGCGCTTGCACATGGTCCTCACAGCCGCACTCTATGCATTTAATAGTAGTTTTACAGTCTTTAGCGAAATGTTCAGTAGACGCACAACATCTGTAACATACCCTAAATTTCTTTAGAAGCTCTCTGCGTTCCTGGAGCGGTTTCTTTCTGAAGCCAATGCATTTCTTGAGAGGATGTGGCTTCTTATGAATAGGACATAGGCGATTAGGATTTTCAATCTTTTCACCTTGGTTGTACTTGTCTGGAGCTGATGAGGGTGTGGGAAGGACATTAGTCTTTTTCACTGACACTGGACCTCTGTGGTTTCTATAGTTAGAACGTGGGCTGTCGTACTTAGGATGGGGTGAACCAGGACCACTGGACTCACTGGAGGTAAAGCTTGGGTCATTCTTGGATTCTGCAATGTTCCTGATAAATTCACAGAAGTAAGAAAATGGAGGAAAGGAGACTTGCTTTTCTTTTTTGTATCTCGACCCAAGTGTAGTCCACCTTTCTTGAATATTGTACGGCAGCTTGGAAACTATTGGGTTTACCCCACGAGCTGTGTCTAGGTAACTGAGGCCAGGTAGGTGTGGGTCTGTCTTGGCCAGCTGGAGCTCTAAGAGTAGGTCGCTGAGCTCTTGGAATTTTTCATTGTCTTTGCCAGATATTTTTGGAAAACCTTGCAGCCGTTTAAACAGAGCATTCTCTATGGCTTCAGGACTGCCAAAGCTTTGTTCCAGTCTCTCCCAAGCAGCGATGAGGCCTGCAGTTGGATTCTCGATGTGGACAGATCTCAATCTCTTGACACGTTCTGTAGACTGTGGACCGAGCCACCTGATCAGCAGATCTAGTTCTTCAGCAGCAGTAATGCCAATGTCACTAATAACGGTTCTGAAGGCACATTTCCAGCCCCTGTAGTTCTCAGGCTGGTCGTCAAACCTTGTGAGGCCGGTTTTAGTAAGTTCGCGGCGAACCATGTATCTTGCAAACTCTGTCATGTCAGTTCTCTCTGACTTTGGGCAGAGTATTGCTGGCTGAGTAGTGCTGATCATATTATTTGCGGTGTTCTGGCTAAGAGACATAGGGAAATACGGGTCTGCACGGGCGTTCAATCCAGGAGATAGTTTAAAGTCCATAGGTTTAGCTACACATGGAACTGGAACTATGTGGTTGCCAGGAGTCTGGTGACTTGCTAGCATATTGGATTGCACCTGGGCGTCTGTGTAATGAGCTTGCTGAGATGCAGGGTTCTGGTGCAATGTGGTATGTGGAGAAAGGTAAGGATGACAAATTGGTAATGCATTGTACTGACCTTGGATGCAGAATGCTGCAGAAGAATCTGTGCCCCGTTGCTCTGGAGAAATATTTGCGCTGTCAGGATCATTCGCAGCAATCACAGGTTCACTGTTTTGGCTTAGTACATAGTCTCTTGTGCGCTTAAGAGGATCTTCTACCTCCACTTCACATACACTGATGCTGTCTCTTTCACTTCCCCTGGCAGCTTCTTCTAAAACCTTGAACCTTGCCATAGCTGTGGCATGCTCGCATTGTTTGTTTAAAGTTTCTATTTCCGCCTTTTGGCGCGCTGCATCGGCTTCCATATCTGCCTTTTGGCGCGCTGCATCGGCTTCCATATCTGCCTTTTGGCGCGCTGCATCGGCTTCCATATCTGCCTTTTGGCGCGCTGCATCGGCTTCCTTATCTGCCTTCTTTTGCGCAAAGACGGCCTGTATTTTAGTAGCCTCTGCTTCAGCCCGCGCTCTTATGAGCTGTTCGCTGAGCGTGGAATATTTTGAAGATCTTGACTTAGAAGATAGTTTTGAACGACTGGTAGACTTAGAAATGTTAGACGACGTTTCCTGTAATTGCGCGATTCTTGCCTCTGTGTTAGACTTAATTTTGCATACTAGGCTGTCTCGTTCCAAATTAAGTTTTTGGAAGCTTTCAAATTCTTCTAAAGAATCCTTTGTATTAAGTTTCTTCAAAATGCCAACATATTCCTGGCTTTTCAGTGAATAATGTTCATACGCTGTACAAAGCTGTTCTAGAGCTCCCTCTAGTGGTGAAACATTGTGAGCAGGCTGTGAGATGGTGGAGATGTGACTCAGCAATCTTTGCCATAAGTTTGAGACAGCAGAAGAAAGTTCATGTTTTGCACCTTCTAGATTCTCTGTAACCTTCCATGTAGGCTTAGCAGAGCGTTTAGCTCTCTCACTGTACTGCAGACTAGGATCCATACTTTCTTCTGACTGTAGGTACTGTTCACCTTGAGAAGACTGTGCAATGTTCTCTTCAGACATGACACCTCACAGACAGGATGTGGATAATACAGAGGTGGGGGTGCTAGCTTGCTAGAAGGGTCTATGCTGTGGGGTCACACACACTGATGATTTCTTCTGCAGGCAGTTGCTTGTCTGTGACTATCTCTGCAGGAGCTGCACACTGACTATACAGCTGGATCTGGCAGATATATAATCATCTTTTCACTATTCTGACTCCATGACCAGGCTGTAAGTTGGAGGGCCCTTGAGACAATCTCACTGTATATGTCTGTATTGAACCGGTACTCACACCAAGACACTGTCAGATAGTGTCAACTCAGCTGAAGAGGCACGTGGGAAGTTTCCAGAGAAGTTTATTTTCAGGCTGAAATACTTGTAATGTACACAAACCAGCAGGTGAAAAGATGATATTTTGCCAGAGTTGAGCAGGAGATGACTACACAGTATGGGAACCATGAGGAAAGACAACTAGGCACAGAAAGAATGGAGGAGCTATTACCTCAGAGCCTAGCTACAGGGAGATAGCAGGGACAAACTAAATAAAGCAAAGCAACTGCAATAGGAGCATATAACATAACATGACAGTGAATAGAAACCTAAGTCGAGGGACATGACAGTAAGTCATAGACGCTAGATCTTGGCGGCATTCGTCTCAGCGCCTGGCAATTAGTATAGAAGCACTGTCTTTGACTTCTCTGGACGTTTCCCAGGCGAGCTATTGACAAGTAAATCCTAGACGCTCGATCTTGGTTATTTTCGCTTTCGCGGTTGGCAGCAAAGTTCAGAACCATGTTTCTGTGAATAACTCTTGAACCGTAAGTCACAGACGCTCGCTCTTGGCTGCATTCGTTTCAGCTCGTGGCAGCCAGTCTAAAAAACACAATCTTGGAGATCTCTGGATGTTTCCCAGGCGAGCTATTGGCAGCATGTTCAGAACCACTGTTTCTGAGGCTAATTCTTGAACCGTAAGTCATAGACGCTCGATCTTGGCGGCATTCGTCTCAGCGCCTGGCAATTAGTATAGAAGCACTGTTTCCCACTGTTTCTGAGGCTAATTCTTGAACCGTAAGTCATAGACGCTAGATCTTGGCGGCATTCGTCTCAGCGCCTGGCAATTAGTATAGAAGCACTGTCTTTGACTTCTCTGGATGTTTCCTAGGCGAGCTATTGACAAGTAAATCCTAGACGCTCGATCTTGGTTATTTTCGCTTTCGCGGCTGGCAGCAAAGTTCAGAACCATGTTTCTGTGAATAACTCTTGAACCGTAAGTCACAGACGCTCGCTCTTGGCTGCATTCGTTTCAGCTCGTGGCAGCCAGTCTAAAAAACACTATCTTGGACTTCTCTGGATGTTTCCCAGGCGAGCTATTGGCAGCATGTTCAGAACCACTGTTTCTGAGGCTAATTCTTGAACCGTAAGTCATAGACGCTCGATCTTGGCGGCATTCGTCTCAGCGCCTGGCAATTAGTATAGAAGCACTGTCTTTGACTTCTCTGGATGTTTCCCAGGCGAGCTATTGACAAGTAAATCCTAGACGCTCGATCTTGGTTATTTTCGCTTTCGCGGCTGGCAGCAAAGTTCAGAACCATGTTTCTGTGAATAACTCTTGAACCGTAAGTCACATACGCTCGCTCTTGGCTGCATTCGTTTCAGCTCGTGGCAGCCAGTCTAAAAAACACTATCTTGGAGATCTCTGGATGTTTCCCACGCGAGCTATTGGCAGCATGTTCAGAACCACTGTTTCTGAGGCTAATTCTTGAACCGTAAGTCATAGACGCTCGATCTTGGCGGCATTCGTCTCAGCGCCTGGCAATTAGTATTGAAGCACTTTTTCCCACTGTTTCTGAGGCTAATTCTTGAACCGTAAGTCATAGACGCTAGATCTTGGCGGCATTCGTCTCAGCGCCTGGCAATTAGTATAGAAGCACTGTCTTTGACTTCTCTGGATGTTTCCCAGGCGAGCTATTGACAAGTAAATCCTAGACGCTCGATCTTGGTTATTTTCGCTTTCGCGGCTGGCAGCAAAGTTCAGAACCATGTTTCTGTGAATAACTCTTGAACCGTAAGTCACAGACGCTCGCTCTTGGCTGCATTCGTTTCAGCTCGTGGCAGCCAGTCTAAAAAACACAATCTTGGAGATCTCTGGATGTTTCCCAGGCGAGCTATTGGCAGCATGTTCAGAACCACTGTTTCTGAGGCTAATTCTTGAACCGTAAGTCATAGACGCTCGATCTTGGCGGCATTCGTCTCAGCGCCTGGCAATTAGTATAGAAGCACTGTTTCCCACTGTTTCTGAGGCTAATTCTTGAACCGTAAGTCATAGACGCTAGATCTTGGCGGCATTCGTCTCAGCGCCTGGCAATTAGTATAGAAGCACTGTCTTTGACTTCTCTGGATGTTTCCCAGGCGAGCTATTGACAAGTAAATCCTAGACGCTCGATCTTGGTTATTTTCGCTTTCGCGGCTGGCAGCAAAGTTCAGAACCATGTTTCTGTGAATAACTCTTGAACCGTAAGTCACATACGCTCGCTCTTGGCTGCATTCGTTTCAGCTCGTGGCAGCCAGTCTAAAAAACACTATCTTGGAGATCTCTGGATGTTTCCCAGGCGAGCTATTGGCAGCATGTTCAGAACCACTGTTTCTGAGGCTAATTCTTGAACCGTAAGTCATAGACGCTCGATCTTGGCGGCATTCGTCTCAGCGCCTGGCAATTAGTATAGAAGCACTGTTTCCCACTGTTTCTGAGGCTAATTCTTGAACCGTAAGTCATAGACGCTAGATCTTGGCGGCATTCGTCTCAGCGCCTGGCAATTAGTATAGAAGCACTGTCTTTGACTTCTCTGGACGTTTCCCAGGCGAGCTATTGACAAGTAAATCCTAGACGCTCGATCTTGGTTATTTTCGCTTTCGCGGCTGGCAGCAAAGTTCAGAACAATGTTTCTGTGAATAACTCTTAAACCGTAAGTCACAGACGCTCGCTCTTGGCTGCATTCGTTTCAGCTCGTGGCAGCCAGTCTAAAAAACACTATCTTGGACTTCTCTGGATGTTTCCCAGGCAAGCTATTGGCAGCATGTTCAGAACCACTGTTTCTGAGGCTAATTCTTGAACCGTAAGTCATAGACGCTCGATCTTGGCGGCATTCGTCTCAGCGCCTGGCAATTAGTATTGAAGCACTTTTTCCCACTGTTTCTGAGGCTAATTCTTGAACCGTAAGTCATAGACGCTAGATCTTGGCGGCATTCGTCTCAGCGCCTGGCAATTAGTATAGAAGCACTGTCTTTGACTTCTCTGGATGTTTCCCAGGCGAGCTATTGACAAGTAAATCCTAGACGCTCGATCTTGGTTATTTTCGCTTTCGCGGCTGGCAGCAAAGTTCAGAACCATGTTTCTGTGAATAACTCTTGAACCGTAAGTCACAGACGCTCGCTCTTGGCTGCATTCGTTTCAGCTCGTGGCAGCCAGTCTAAAAAACACTATCTTGGACTTCTCTGGATGTTTCCCAGGCGAGCTATTGGCAGCATGTTTAGCCCCTTAACGCTCCAGGACATACTATTATGTCATGGTAAGTGCATCGTTCGCGCTCCATGACATAATAGTATGTCATGGAGTAAACACGGCGCCGTTCGCGCGGGGTGCGTTCATGAGCTGTGATAGCTGCTGTTTCCGACAGCAGACTATCACTGCTCAATGTGCCGGGACCGATCGCGGAGCTCCCCCGCCGATTAACCCCTCAGAAGCCGCGTTCAATAGCGATCGCGGCTTCTTAGGGGTTAATCCGCCATCGCCGGCCTGCTACGCGATAGCGGCCGGCGATGGTGACTATGGCAACCGGACACCAAACAATGGCGTCCGGCTATGCCATAGACGGAAGCCTAGTGGGTCCTTACAACGTCAGGACCCACTATGCTTGCTGTCAGTGAGTAGCTGACAGTTCTAATACACTGCACTACGCATGTAGTGCAGTGTATTAGAATAGCGATCAGGGCCTCTTGCCCTCAAGTCCCCTAGTGGGACAAAGAAATAAAGTAAAAAAAAAGTTTGAAAAAGTTGTGTAAAAATAAGAAAATAAAAGTTTTAAAAGTAATAAAAGTAAAAGTCCCCCTTTTTCCCTTATCAGTCATTTATTATTAATAAAAATATATAAACAAACAAATAAACTATACATAATTGGTATCGCCGCGTCCGTAACGGCCTGAACTACAAAATTATTTTGTTATCCCGCACGGTGAACGCCGTAAAAGAAAATAATAATAAACCGTACCAGAATCACAATTGTTTGGTCACTTCACCTCCCAAAAAATTGAATAAAAAGAGATCAAAAAGTCGCATGTACCGAAAAATGGTACTGATCGAAACTACAGTTCGTTACGCAAAAAATAAGTCCTCGCATTGTATTGATTGTAAAATAAAAACGTTCTGGCTCTTAGAATAAGATAACACAAAAAGTGAATGATTTTTTACAAAACGTATTTTATTGTGCAAACGCCATAAGACATAAAAAAAAACTATAAACATCTGGTATCGCTGTAATCGTATCGCCCCGCAGAATAAAATGAATATGTCATTTATAGCGCACGGTGAACGCTGTAAAAAAAATAGAATACAAAAACAATAGTAGAATTGCTGTTTTTTAGTCACCACGCCACCTAAAAATAGTATAAAAACTGATCAAAAAGCTGCATGCACCCCAAGAAAACTACAATGGATTCCTCAAGGGGTCTAGTTTCCAAATTGGGGTCACTTTTGGGGGGTTCCCAATGTTTTGGCACCACAAGACCTCTTCAAACCGGACATGGTGCCTAATAAAAAGGAGGGCTCATAATCCACTAGGTCCTCCTTTGCTTCCGAGGTCGGCGCTTCAGTCCATTACCGCACTAGGGCCACATGTGGGATATTTCTCAAAACTGCAGAATCTGGGCAATAAGTATTGAGTTGCGTTTCTCTGATAAATCCTTTTGTGTTATAAAAAAAAATGGTATAAAGAGGATTTTCTGACAAAAAAAAAAAAGTAAATTTCACCTCTACTTTGCTCTAAATTTCTGTGAAACACCTAAAGGGTTCATAAACTTTCTAAATGCTGTTGTGAATACTTTGAGGGGTCTAGTTTCTAAAATGGGGTGTTTGATAGGGGTTTCTAATATATGGGCCCCTCAAAGCAACTTCAGAACTGAACTGTAACCTAAAAAAAGAAATAAATGAGGCAATACTTTGCTTCTTACATTAAACTGATAATGAGCCGTGCCCACCCCGAGATGGTCCCAGTTTTGACCGTTTGTATAAACGGAGACCCCTTTTAGACCGTTTCAGTGCCCGGTTTTCCCAAGCATACACCCCCGAGAAGTGTATTTCTATTGATGAGTCCCTGGTACATTTTAAAGGGAGGGTTCAATTCCGCGAGTACCTGCCGGGTAAGAGGGCAAGGTATGGCGTGAAGATGTATAAGCTGTGAGAGTGCATCAGGGTATACCTACAGATTTAGGATATATGAAGGAAAGGCCACCCCCAAACCAGACTGCATCCTGGACTACAATAGGTACATGGGAGGGATGGACTTGTAAGATCAAGCCCTGAAGCCCTACAGCGCCATGCGGTGTGGTATAAGAAGCTGGCTGGGCACATCATACAGATGGCTTTGTACAATGTGTACGTGCTACGTCGATGTACAGGCCAGAGGGGAACTTTCCTGGAATTTCAAGATCTAATCTTTAGGGACCAGGAAGGGGGGGCACCCAGTACTTCTGGAAGCGAGGCCACACGCATCGTACCAGGGCAACACTTTCCAGGAGAAGTTCCCCAAACCGGTGGAAAGGGAAAGAGTCAAAAGAGGTGCAGAGTCTGCTATAAGAGGGGGATAAGGAAGAACACAATATACCAATGTGACACGCGTCCCGAAAAACCAGGGCTCTGTATAAAAGATTGTTTTAAAATGTATCATACATCCCTTGACTTTTAATTTACCCTGATGCACTCCGCACAGCTTACCCCCCTCATCTTTCCCTTCTGAGCCCTGCCGTATGCCCAGGCAGCTGATAAAAGCCACATGTAGGGTATTGCCGTACCCAGTAGAACCCACATTACAATTTAAGGGGTGTATATCTCCGGTGGCGCATGCTGGGCACAATATATTGGACACTGAAATGGCATATATATATATATATATATATATATATATATATATATAAAATTGCAAATCTCACACTGCACCATCTGCTGCGCATTATCTTTTACACAGTACCAGTGGGGTCAAAATGCTCACTACACCTCTAGATGAATGTCTTAAGGGGTGTAGTTTTTAAAATGGGGTCACTTCTCGGTGGTTTCAACTGTACTGGTACCTCAGGGGCTTCTGCATACATGACTTAGCACCAGAAAAGCTCCAGTAGGCCAAATGGTGGTCCTTTCCTTCTGAGCCCTCCCATGGGCCCAAACGGCAGTTTATCACCACAAATGGGGTATTGCCGCACTAAGGACAAATTGGGCAACAAAATGGGGTATGTTGTTCCTTGTGAAAATAAGAAATTTTGATAAAAAATGACATCTTATTGGAAAAAATATCATTTTTTTCATTTCACAGCCCAATTCAAATAGGTGCTGTGAAAAAACTGTGCCGTCAAAATGATAACAAAAACCATAAATGAATTCCTTGAGGGGTGTAGTTTCCAAAATGGGGTCACTTCTGGTGGGTTTCCATTGCTTTGATACCTCTGGGGCTCTGCAAATGCGACATGGCACCCGAAAACCAATCCAGCAAAATCTGGACTCCAACAAACACATAGCGCTCCTTTCCTTCTGAGCCCTCCAATGGGCCCAAACGGCAGTTTATCACCACAAATGGGGTATTGCCGCACTAAGGACAAATTGGGCAACAAAATGGGGTATGTTGTTCCTTGTGAAAATAAGAAATTTTGATAAAAAATGACATGTTATTGGAAAAAATATAATTTTTTTCATTTCACAGCCCAATTCAAATAGGTGCTGTGAAAAAACTGTGTGGTCAATATGATAACAAAAACCATAAATGAATTCCTTGAGGGGTGTAATTTCCAAAATGGGGTCACATCTGGTGGGTTTCCATTGTTTTGATACCTCAACACCTCTTCAAACCTGGCATGCTGCCTAAAATATATTCTAATAAAAAAGAGGCCTCAAAATGCACTAGGTGCTTCTTTGCTTCTAGGGCTTGTGTTTTAGTCCACGAGCGCAGTAGGGCCACATGTGGGACATTTCTAAAAACTGCAGAATCTGGACAATACATATTTAGTAGTATTTCTCTGGTAAAACCTTCTCTGTTACAGAAAAAAATTTAATAAAATTGAAATTCAGCAGAAAAAATGAAATTTGCAAATTTCATTTCCACTTTGCTTTAATTCCTGTGAAATGCCTGAAGGGTTAAAAAACTTTCTATATGTTGTTTTGAATACTTTGAGGGGTCTAGTTTTTAAAATGGGGTGTTTTATGGGGGTTTCTAATACATAGGCCCCTCAAATCCACTTCAGAACTGAACTGGTACCTTCAAAAAAAGGCTTTTGAAATTTTCTTAAGAATATGAGAAATTGCTGTTTATGTTCTAAGCCTTGTAACGTCCAAGAAAAATAAAATAATGTTCAAAAAACGATGCCAATCTAAAGTAGACATATGGGAAATGTGAACCAGTAACTATTTTGGGTGGTATAACCGTCTGTTTTTCAAGCAGATACATTTAAATTCTGAAAAATGCTATTTTTTGTAAATTTTCTCAAAATTTTGCAATTTTTCACAAATAAAGACTGAATATATCGACCAAATTTTACCACGAACATGAAGCCCAAAGTGTCACGAGAAAACAATCTCAGAATTGCTTGGATAGGTTTAAGCATTCCGACGTTATTACCACATAAAGTGAAATATGTCAGATTTGAAAAATGGGCTCTGAGCCTTAAGGCCCAAACTAGGCTGCGTCCTTAAGGGGTTAGAACCACTGTTTCTGAGGCTAATTCTTGAACCGTAAGTCATATACGCTCGATCTTGGCGGCATTCGTCTCAGCGCCTGGCAATTAGTATAGAAGCACTGTTTCCCACTGTTTCTGAGGCTAATTCTTGAACCGTAGGTCAAAGACGCTAGATCTTAGCGGCATTCGTCTCAGCGCCTGGCAATTAGTATAGAAGCACTGTCTTTGACTTCTCTGGATGTTTCCTAGGCGAGCTATTGACAAGTAAATCGTAGACGCTCGATCTTGGTTATTTTCGCTTTCGCGGCTGGCAGCAAAGTTCAGAACCATGTTTCTGTGAATAACTCTTGAACCGTAAGTCACAGACGCTCGCTCTTGGCTGCATTCGTTTCAGCTCGTGGCAGCCAGTCTAAAAAACACTATCTTGGACTTCTCTGGATGTTTCCCAGGCAAGCTATTGGCAGCATGTTCAGAACCACTGTTTCTGAGGCTAATTCTTGAACCGTAAGTCATAGACGCTCTATCTTGGCGGCATTCGTCTCAGCGCCTGGCAATTAGTATAGAAGCACTGTTTCCCACTGTTTCTGAGGCTAATTCTTGAACCGTACGTCAAAGACGCTAGATCTTGGCGCCATTCGTCTCAGCGCCTGGCAATTAGTATAGAAGCACTGTCTTTGACTTCTCTGGATGTTTCCTAGGCGAGCTATTGACAAGTAAATCCTAGACGCTCGATCTTGGTTATTTTCGCTTTCGCGGCTGGCAGCAAAGTTCAGAACCATGTTTCTGTGAATAACTCTTGAACCGTAAGTCACAGACGCTCGCTCTTGGCTGCATTCGTTTCAGCTCGTGGCAGCCATTCTAAAAAACACTATCTTGGACTTCTCTGGATGTTTCCCAGGCGAGCTATTGGCAGCATGTTCAGAACCACTGTTTCTGAGGCTAATTCTTGAACCGTAAGTCATAGACGCTCGATCTTGGCGGCATTCGTCTCAGCGCCTGGCAATTAGTATAGAAGCACTGTTTCCCACTATTTCTGAGGCTAATTCTTGAACCGTAAGTCATAGACGCTCGATCTTGGCGGCATTCGTCTCAGCACCAGGCAATTAGTATAGAAGCACTGTTTCCCACTGTTTCTGAGGCTAATTCTTGAACCGTAAGTCATAGACGCTAGATCTTGGCGGCATTCGTCTCAGCGTCTGGCAATTAGTATAGAAGCACTGTCTTTGACTTCTCTGGATGTTTCCGAGGCGAGCTATTGACAAGTAAATCCTAGACGCTCGATCTTGGTTATTTTCGCTTTCGCGGCTGGCAGCAAAGTTCAGAACCATGTTTCTGTGAATAACTCTTGAACCGTAAGTCACAGACGCTCGCTCTTGGCTGCATTCGTTTCAGCTCGTGGCAGCCAGTCTAAAAAACACTATCTTGGACTTCTCTGGATGTTTCCCAGGTGAGCTATTGGCAGCATGTTCAGAACCACTGTTTCTGAGGCTAATTCTTGAACCGTAAGTCATAGACGCTCGATCTTGGCGGCATTCGTCTCAGCGCCTGGCAATTAGTATAGAAGCACTGTTTCCCACTGTTTCTGAGGCTAATTCTTGAACCGTAAGTCATAGACGCTAGATCTTGGCGGCATTCGTCTCAGCGCCTGGCAATTAGTATAGAAGCGCTGTCTTTGACTTCTCTGGATGTTTCCTAGGCGAGCTATTGACAAGTAAATCCTAGACGCTCGATCTTGGTTATTTTCGCTTTCGCGGCTGGCAGCAAAGTTCAGAACCATGTTTCTGTGAATAACTCTTGAACCGTAAGTCACAGACGCTCGCTCTTGGCTGCATTCGTTTCAGCTCTTGGCAGCCAGTCTAAAAAACACAATCTTGGACTTCTCTGGATGTTTCCCAGGCGAGCTATTGGCAGCATGTTCAGAACCACTGTTTCTGAGGCTAATTCTTGAACCGTAAGTCATAGACGCTCGATCTTGGCGGCATTCGTCTCAGCGCCTGGCAATTAGTATAGAAGCACTGTTTCCCACTGTTTCTGAGGCTAATTCTTGAACCGTAAGTCATAGACGCTAGATCTTGGCGGCATTCGTCTCAGCGCCTGGCAATTAGTATAGAAGCACTGTCTTTGACTTCTCTGGAAGTTTCCCAGGCGAGCTATTGACAAGTAAATCGTAGACGCTCGATCTTGGTTATTTTCGCTTTCGCGGCTGGCAGCAAAGTTCAGAACCATGTTTCTGTGAATAACTCTTGAACCGTTAGTCACAGACGCTCGCTCTTGGCTGCATTCGTTTCAGCTCGTGGCAGCCAGTCTAAAAAACACTATCTTGGACTTCTCTGGATGTTTCCCAGGCGAGCTATTGGCAGCATGTTCAGAACCACTGTTTCTGAGGCTAATTCTTGAACCGTAAGTCATAGACGCTCGATCTTGGCGGCATTCGTCTCAGCGCCTGGCAATTAGTATAGAAGCACTGTTTCCCACTGTTTCTGAGGCTAATTCTTGAACCGTAAGTCATAGACGCTAGATCTCGGCGGCATTCGTCTCAGCGCCTGGCAATTAGTATAGAAGCACTGTCTTTGACTTCTCTGGATGTTTCCCAGGCGAGCTATTGACAAGTAAATCGTAGACGCTCGATCTTGGTTATTTTCGCTTTCGCGGCTGGCAGCAAAGTTCAGAACCATGTTTCTGTGAATAACTCTTGAACCGTAAGTCACAGACGCTCGCTCTTGGCTGCATTCGTTTCAGCTCTTGGCAGCCAGTCTAAAAAACACAATCTTGGACTTCTCTGGATGTTTCCCAGGCGAGCTATTGGCAGCATGTTCAGAACCACTGTTTCTGAGGCTAATTCTTGAACCGTAAGTCATAGACGCTCGATCTTGGCGGCATTCGTCTCAGCGCCTGGCAATTAGTATAGAAGCACTGTTTCCCGCTGTTTCTGAGGCTAATTCTTGAACCGTAAGTCATAGACGCTAGATCTTGGCGGCATTCGTCTCAGCGCCTGGCAATTAGTATAGAAGCACTGTCTTTGACTTCTCTGGATGTTTCCCAGGCGAGCTATTGACAAGTAAATCGTAGACGCTCGATCTTGGTTATTTTCGCTTTCGCGGCTGGCAGCAAAGTTCAGAACCATGTTTCTGTGAATAACTCTTGAACCGTAAGTCACAGACGCTCGCTCTTGGCTGCATTCGTTTCAGCTCGTGGCAGCCAGTCTAAAAAACACTATCTTGGACTTCTCTGGATGTTTCCCAGGCGAGCTATTGGCAGCATGTTCAGAACCACTGTTTCTGAGGCTAATTCTTGAACCGTAAGTCATAGACGCTCGATCTTGGCGGCATTCGTCTCAGCGCCAGGCAATTAGTATAGAAGCACTGTTTCCCACTGTTTCTGAGGCTGATTCTTGAACTGTAAGTCATAGACGCTAGATCTTGGCGGCATTCGTCTCAGCGCCTGGCAATTAGTATAGAAGCACTGTCTTTGACTTCTCTGGATGTTTCCCAGGCGAGCTATTGACAAGTAAATCCTAGACGCTCGATCTTGGTTATTTTCGCTTTCGTGGCTGGCAGCAAAGTTCAGAACCATGTTTCTGTGAATAACTCTTGAACCGTAAGTCACAGACGCTCGCTCTTGGCTGCATTCGTTTCAGCTCGTGGCAGCCAGTCTAAAAAACACTATCTTGGACTTCTCTGGATGTTTCCCAGGCGAGCTATTGGCAGCATGTTTAGAACCACTGTTTCTGAGGCTAATTCTTGAACCGTAAGTCATATACGCTCGATCTTGGCGGCATTCGTCTCAGCGCCTGGCAATTAGTATAGAAGCACTGTCTTTGACTTCTCTGGATGTTTCCTAGGCGAGCTATTGACAAGTAAATCGTAGGCGCTCGATCTTGGTTATTTTCGCTTTCGCGGCTGGCAGCAAAGTTCAGAACCATGTTTCTGTGAATAACTCTTGAACCGTAAGTCACAGACGCTCGCTCTTGGCTGCATTCGTTTCAGCTCGTGGCAGCCAGTCTAAAAAACACTATCTTGGACTTCTCTGGATGTTTCCCAGGCAAGCTATTGGCAGCATGTTCAGAACCACTGTTTCTGAGGCTAATTCTTGAACCGTAAGTCACAGACGCTCGCTCTTGGCTGCATTCGTTTCAGCTCGTGGCAGCCAGTCTAAAAAACACTATCTTGGACTTCTCTGGATGTTTCCCAGGTGAGCTATTGGCAGCATGTTCAGAACCACTGTTTCTGAGGCTAATTCTTGAACCGTAAGTCATAGACGCTCGATCTTGGCGGCATTCGTCTCAGCGCCTGGCAATTAGTATAGAAGCACTGTTTCCCACTGTTTCTGAGGCTAATTCTTGAACCGTAAGTCATAGACGCTAGATCTTGGCGGCATTCGTCTCAGCGCCTGGCAATTAGTATAGAAGCGCTGTCTTTGACTTCTCTGGATGTTTCCTAGGCGAGCTATTGACAAGTAAATCCTAGACGCTCGATCTTGGTTATTTTCGCTTTCGCGGCTGGCAGCAAAGTTCAGAACCATGTTTCTGTGAATAACTCTTGAACCGTAAGTCACAGACGCTCGCTCTTGGCTGCATTCGTTTCAGCTCTTGGCAGCCAGTCTAAAAAACACAATCTTGGACTTCTCTGGATGTTTCCCAGGCGAGCTATTGGCAGCATGTTCAGAACCACTATTTCTGAGGCTAATTCTTGAACCGTAAGTCATAGACGCTCGATCTTGGCGGCATTCGTCTCAGCGCCTGGCAATTAGTATAGAAGCACTGTTTCCCACTGTTTCTGAGGCTAATTCTTGAACCGTAAGTCATAGACGCTAGATCTTGGCGGCATTCGTCTCAGCGCCTGGCAATTAGTATAGAAGCACTGTCTTTGACTTCTCTGGAAGTTTCCCAGGCGAGCTATTGACAAGTAAATCGTAGACGCTCGATCTTGGTTATTTTCGCTTTCGCGGCTGGCAGCAAAGTTCAGAACCATGTTTCTGTGAATAACTCTTGAACCGTTAGTCACAGACGCTCGCTCTTGGCTGCATTCGTTTCAGCTCGTGGCAGCCAGTCTAAAAAACACTATCTTGGACTTCTCTGGATGTTTCCCAGGCGAGCTATTGGCAGCATGTTCAGAACCACTGTTTCTGAGGCTAATTCTTGAACCGTAAGTCATAGACGCTCGATCTTGGCGGCATTCGTCTCAGCGCCTGGCAATTAGTATAGAAGCACTGTTTCCCACTGTTTCTGAGGCTAATTCTTGAACCGTAAGTCATAGACGCTAGATCTCGGCGGCATTCGTCTCAGCGCCTTGCAATTAGTATAGAAGCACTGTCTTTGACTTCTCTGGATGTTTCCCAGGCGAGCTATTGACAAGTAAATCGTAGACGCTCGATCTTGGTTATTTTCGCTTTCGCGGCTGGCAGCAAAGTTCAGAACCATGTTTCTGTGAATAACTCTTGAACCGTAAGTCACAGACGCTCGCTCTTGGCTGCATTCGTTTCAGCTCTTGGCAGCCAGTCTAAAAAACACAATCTTGGACTTCTCTGGATGTTTCCCAGGCGAGCTATTGGCAGCATGTTCAGAACCACTGTTTCTGAGGCTAATTCTTGAACCGTAAGTCATAGACGCTCGATCTTGGCGGCATTCGTCTCAGCGCCAGGCAATTAGTATATAAGCACTGTTTCCCACTGTTTCTGAGGCTAATTCTTGAACCGTAAGTCATAGACGCTAGATCTTGGCGGCATTCGTCTCAGCGCCTGGCAATTAGTATAGAAGCACTGTTTCCCGCTGTTTCTGAGGCTAATTCTTGAACCGTAAGTCATAGACGCTAGATCTTGGCGGCATTCGTCTCAGCGCCTGGCAATTAGTATAGAAGCACTGTCTTTGACTTCTCTGGATGTTTCCCAGGCGAGCTATTGACAAGTAAATCCTAGACGCTCGATCTTGGTTATTTTCGCTTTCGCGGCTGGCAGCAAAGTTCAGAACCATGTTTCTGTGAATAACTCTTGAACCGTAAGTCACAGACGCTCGCTCTTGGCTGCATTCGTTTCAGCTCGTGGCAGCCAGTCTAAAAAACACTATCTTGGACTTCTCTGGATGTTTCCCAGGCGAGCTATTGGCAGCATGTTCAGAACCACTGTTTCTGAGGCTAATTCTTGA
This sequence comes from Rhinoderma darwinii, assembly GCF_050947455.1. NCBI lineage: Eukaryota > Metazoa > Chordata > Amphibia > Anura > Rhinodermatidae > Rhinoderma > Rhinoderma darwinii. Next base: position 120,540 of record NW_027463446.1, on the reverse strand, counting down.
ACCGTAAGTCATAGACGCTCGATCTTGGCGGCATTCGTCTCAGCGCCTGGCAATTAGTATAGAAGCACTGTTTCCCACTGTTTCTGAGGCTAATTCTTGAACCGTAAGTCATAGACGCTAGATCTCGGCGGCATTCGTCTCAGCGCCTGGCAATTAGTATAGAAGCACTGTCTTTGACTTCTCTGGATGTTTCCCAGGCGAGCTATTGACAAGTAAATCGTAGACGCTCGATCTTGGTTATTTTCGCTTTCGCGGCTGGCAGCAAAGTTCAGAACCATGTTTCTGTGAATAACTCTTGAACCGTAAGTCACAGACGCTCGCTCTTGGCTGTATTCGTTTCAGCTCGTGGCAGCCAGTCTAAAAAACACTATCTTGGACTTCTCTGGATGTTTCCCAGGCAAGCTATTGGCAGCATGTTCAGAACCACTGTTTCTGAGGCTAATTCTTGAACCGTAAGTCATAGACGCTCTATCTTGGCGGCATTCGTCTCAGCGCCTGGCAATTAGTATAGAAGCACTGTTTCCCACTGTTTCTGAGGCTAATTCTTGAACCGTACGTCAAAGACGCTAGATCTTGGCGGCATTCGTCTCAGCGCCTGGCAATTAGTATAGAAGCACTGTCTTTGACTTCTCTGGATGTTTCCTAGGCGAGCTATTGACAAGTAAATCCTAGACGCTCGATCTTGGTTATTTTCGCTTTCGCGGCTGGCAGCAAAGTTCAGAACCATGTTTCTGTGAATAACTCTTGAACCGTAAGTCACAGACGCTCGCTCTTGGCTGCATTCGTTTCAGCTCGTGGCAGCCATTCTAAAAAACACTATCTTGGACTTCTCTGGATGTTTCCCAGGCGAGCTATTGGCAGCATGTTCAGAACCACTGTTTCTGAGGCTAATTCTTGAACCGTAAGTCATAGACGCTCGATCTTGGCGGCATTCGTCTCAGCGCCTGGCAATTAGTATAGAAGCACTGTTTCCCACTGTTTCTGAGGCTAATTCTTGAACCGTAAGTCATAGACGCTCGATCTTGGCGGCATTCGTCTCAGCGCCTGGCAATTAGTATAGAAGCACTGTTTCCCACTGTTTCTGAGGCTAATTCTTGAACCGTAAGTCATAGACGCTAGATCTTGGCGGCATTCGTCTCAGCGCCTGGCAATTAGTATAGAAGCGCTGTCTTTGACTTCTCTGGATGTTTCCTAGGCGAGCTATTGACAAGTAAATCCTAGACGCTCGATCTTGGTTATTTTCGCTTTCGCGGCTGGCAGCAAAGTTCAGAACCATGTTTCTGTGAATAACTCTTGAACCGTAAGTCACAGACGCTCGCTCTTGGCTGCATTCGTTTCAGCTCTTGGCAGCCAGTCTAAAAAACACAATCTTGGACTTCTCTGGATGTTTCCCAGGCGAGCTATTGGCAGCATGTTCAGAACCACTGTTTCTGAGGCTAATTCTTGAACCGTAAGTCATAGACGCTCGATCTTGGCGGCATTCGTCTCAGCGCCTGGCAATTAGTATAGAAGCACTGTTTCCCACTGTTTCTGAGGCTAATTCTTGAACCGTAAGTCATAGACGCTAGATCTTGGTGGCATTCGTCTCAGCGCCTGGCAATTAGTATAGAAGCACTGTCTTTGACTTCTCTGGAAGTTTCCCAGGCGAGCTATTGACAAGTAAATCGTAGACGCTCGATCTTGGTTATTTTCGCTTTCGCGGCTGGCAGCAAAGTTCAGAACCATGTTTCTGTGAATAACTCTTGAACCGTTAGTCACAGACGCTCGCTCTTGGCTGCATTCGTTTCAGCTCGTGGCAGCCAGTCTAAAAAACACTATCTTGGACTTCTCTGGATGTTTCCCAGGCGAGCTATTGGCAGCATGTTCAGAACCACTGTTTCTGAGGCTAATTCTTGAACCGTAAGTCATAGACGCTCGATCTTGGCGGCATTCGTCTCAGCGCCTGGCAATTAGTATAGAAGCACTGTTTCCCACTGTTTCTGAGGCTAATTCTTGAACCGTAAGTCATAGACGCTAGATCTCGGCGGCATTCGTCTCAGCGCCTGGCAATTAGTATAGAAGCACTGTCTTTGACTTCTCTGGATGTTTCCCAGGCGAGCTATTGACAAGTAAATCGTAGACGCTCGATCTTGGTTATTTTCGCTTTCGCGGCTGGCAGCAAAGTTCAGAACCATGTTTCTGTGAATAACTCTTGAACCGTAAATCACAGACGCTCGCTCTTGGCTGCATTCGTTTCAGCTCTTGGCAGCCAGTCTAAAAAACACAATCTTGGACTTCTCTGGATGTTTCCCAGGCGAGCTATTGGCAGCATGTTCAGAACCACTGTTTCTGAGGCTAATTCTTGAACCGTAAGTCATAGACGCTCGATCTTGGCGGCATTCGTCTCAGCGCCTGGCAATTAGTATAGAAGCACTGTTTCCCGCTGTTTCTGAGGCTAATTCTTGAACCGTAAGTCATAGACGCTAGATCTTGGCGGCATTCGTCTCAGCGCCTGGCAATTAGTATAGAAGCACTGTCTTTGACTTCTCTGGATGTTTCCCAGGCGAGCTATTGACAAGTAAATCGTAGACGCTCGATCTTGGTTATTTTCGCTTTCGCGGCTGGCAGCAAAGTTCAGAACCATGTTTCTGTGAATAACTCTTGAACCGTAAGTCACAGACGCTCGCTCTTGGCTGCATTCGTTTCAGCTCGTGGCAGCCAGTCTTAAAAACACTATCTTGGACTTCTCTGGATGTTTACCAGGCGAGCTATTGGCAGCATGTTCAGAACCACTGTTTCTGAGGCTAATTCTTGAACCGTAAGTCATAGACGCTCGATCTTGGCGGCATTCGTCTCAGCGCCAGGCAATTAGTATAGAAGCACTGTTTCCCACTGTTTCTGAGGCTAATTCTTGAACTGTAAGTCATAGACGCTAGATCTTGGCGGCATTCGTCTCAGCGCCTGGCAATTAGTATAGAAGCACTGTCTTTGACTTCTCTGGATGTTTCCCAGGCGAGCTATTGACAAGTAAATCCTAGACGCTCGATCTTGGTTATTTTCGTTTTCGCGGCTGGCAGCAAAGTTCAGAACCATGTTTCTGTGAATAACTCTTGAACCGTAAGTCACAGACGCTCGCTCTTGGCTGCATTCGTTTCAGCTCGTGGCAGCCAGTCTAAAAAACACTATCTTGGACTTCACTGGATGTTTCCCAGGCGAGCTATTGGCAGCATGTTTAGAACCACTGTTTCTGAGGCTAATTCTTGAACCGTAAGTCATATACGCTCGATCTTGGCGGCATTCGTCTCAGCGCCTGGCAATTAGTATAGAAGCACTGTTTCCCACTGTTTCTGAGGCTAATTCTTGAACCGTAAGTCAAAGACGCTAGATCTTGGCGGCATTCGTCTCAGCGCCTGGCAATTAGTATAGAAGCACTGTCTTTGACTTCTCTGGATGTTTCCTAGGCGAGCTATTGACAAGTAAATCGTAGACGCTCGATCTTGGTTATTTTCGCTTTCGCGGCTGGCAGCAAAGTTCAGAACCATGTTTCTGTGAATAACTCTTGAACCGTAAGTCACAGACGCTCGCTCTTGGCTGCATTCGTTTCAGCTCGTGGCAGCCAGTCTAAAAAACACTATCTTGGACTTCTCTGGATGTTTCCCAGGCAAGCTATTGGCAGCATGTTCAGAACCACTGTTTCTGAGGCTAATTCTTGAACCGTAAGTCACAGACGCTCGCTCTTGGCTGCATTCGTTTCAGCTCGTGGCAGCCAGTCTAAAAAACACTATCTTGGACTTCTCTGGATGTTTCCCAGGTGAGCTATTGGCAGCATGTTCAGAACCACTGTTTCTGAGGCTAATTCTTGAACCGTAAGTCATAGACGCTCGATCTTGGCGGCATTCGTCTCAGCGCCTGGCAATTAGTATAGAAGCACTGTTTCCCACTGTTTCTGAGGCTAATTCTTGAACCGTAAGTCATAGACGCTAGATCTTGGCGGCATTCGTCTCAGCGCCTGGCAATTAGTATAGAAGCGCTGTCTTTGACTTCTCTGGATGTTTCCTAGGCGAGCTATTGACAAGTAAATCCTAGACGCTCGATCTTGGTTATTTTCGCTTTCGCGGCTGGCAGCAAAGTTCAGAACCATGTTTCTGTGAATAACTCTTGAACCGTAAGTCACAGACGCTCGCTCTTGGCTGCATTCGTTTCAGCTCTTGGCAGCCAGTCTAAAAAACACAATCTTGGACTTCTCTGGATGTTTCCCAGGCGAGCTATTGGCAGCATGTTCAGAACCACTATTTCTGAGGCTAATTCTTGAACCGTAAGTCATAGACGCTCGATCTTGGCGGCATTCGTCTCAGCGCCTGGCAATTAGTATAGAAGCACTGTTTCCCACTGTTTCTGAGGCTAATTCTTGAACCGTAAGTCATAGACGCTAGATCTCGGCGGCATTCGTCTCAGCGCCTGGCAATTAGTATAAAAGCACTGTCTTTGACTTCTCTGGATGTTTCCCAGGCGAGCTATTGACAAGTAAATCGTAGACGCTCGATCTTGGTTATTTTCGCTTTCGCGGCTGGCAGCAAAGTTCAGAACCATGTTTCTGTGAATAACTCTTGAACCGTAAGTCACAGACGCTCGCTCTTGGCTGCATTCGTTTCAGCTCTTGGCAGCCAGTCTAAAAAACACAATCTTGGACTTCTCTGGATGTTTCCCAGGCGAGCTATTGGCAGCATGTTCAGAACCACTGTTTCTGAGGCTAATTCTTGAACCGTAAGTCATAGACGCTCGATCTTGGCGGCATTCGTCTCAGCGCCTGGCAATTAGTATAGAAGCACTGTTTCCCACTGTTTCTGAGGCGAATTCTTGAACCGTAAGTCATAGACGCTAGATCTTGGCGGCATTCGTCTCAGCGCCTGGCAATTAGTATAGAAGCACTGTCTTTGACTTCTCTGGAAGTTTCCCAGGCGAGCTATTGACAAGTAAATCGTAGACGCTCGATCTTGGTTATTTTCGCTTTCGCGGCTGGCAGCAATGTTCAGAACCATGTTTCTGTGAATAACTCTTGAACCGTAAGTCACAGACGCTCGCTCTTGGCTGCATTCGTTTCAGCTCGTGACAGCCAGTCTAAAAAACACAATCTTGGACTTCTCTGGATGTTTCCCAGGCGAGCTATTGGCAGCATGTTCAGAACCACTGTTTCTGAGGCTAATTCTTGAACCGTAAGTCATAGACGCTCGATCTTGGCGGCATTCGTCTCAGCGCCAGGCAATTAGTATAGAAGCACTGTTTCCCACTGTTTCTGAGGCTAATTCTTGAACTGTAAGTCATAGACGCTAGATCTTGGCGGCATTCGTCTCAGCGCCTGGCAATTAGTATAGAAGCACTGTCTTTGACTTCTCTGGATGTTTCCCAGGCGAGCTATTGACAAGTAAATCCTAGACGCTCGATCTTGGTTATTTTCGCTTTCGCGGCTGGCAGCAAAGTTCAGAACCATGTTTCTGTGAATAACTCTTGAACCGTAAGTCACAGACGCTCGCTCTTGGCTGCATTCGTTTCAGCTCGTGGCAGCCAGTCTAAAAAACACTATCTTGGACTTCTCTGGATGTTTCCCAGGCGAGCTATTGGCAGCATGTTTAGAACCACTGTTTCTGAGGCTAATTCTTGAACCGTAAGTCATATACGCTCGATCTTGGCGGCATTCGTCTCAGCGCCTGGCAATTAGTATAGAAGCACTGTTTCCCACTGTTTCTGAGGCTAATTCTTGAACCGTAAGTCAAAGACGCTAGATCTTGGCGGCATTCGTCTCAGCGCCTGGCAATTAGTATAGAAGCACTGTCTTTGACTTCTCTGGATGTTTCCTAGGCGAGCTATTGACAAGTAAATCGTAGACGCTCGATCTTGGTTATTTTCGCTTTCGCGGCTGGCAGCAAAGTTCAGAACCATGTTTCTGTGAATAACTCTTGAACCGTAAGTCACAGACGCTCGCTCTTGGCTGCATTCGTTTCAGCTCGTGGCAGCCAGTCTAAAAAACACTATCTTGGACTTCTCTGGATGTTTCCCAGGCAAGCTATTGGCAGCATGTTCAGAACCACTGTTTCTGAGGCTAATTCTTGAACCGTAAGTCACAGACGCTCGCTCTTGGCTGCATTCGTTTCAGCTCGTGGCAGCCAGTCTAAAAAACACTATCTTGGACTTCTCTGGATGTTTCCCAGGTGAGCTATTGGCAGCATGTTCAGAACCACTGTTTCTGAGGCTAATTCTTGAACCGTAAGTCATAGACGCTCGATCTTGGCGGCATTCGTCTCAGCGCCTGGCAATTAGTATAGAAGCACTGTTTCCCACTGTTTCTGAGGCTAATTCTTGAACCGTAAGTCATAGACGCTAGATCTTGGCGGCATTTGTCTCAGCGCCTGGCAATTAGTATAGAAGCGCTGTCTTTGACTTCTCTGGATGTTTCCTAGGCGAGCTATTGACAAGTAAATCCTAGACGCTCGATCTTGGTTATTTTCGCTTTCGCGGCTGGCAGCAAAGTTCAGAACCATGTTTCTGTGAATAACTCTTGAACCGTAAGTCACAGACGCTCGCTCTTGGCTGCATTCGTTTCAGCTCTTGGCAGCCAGTCTAAAAAACACAATCTTGGACTTCTCTGGATGTTTCCCAGGCGAGCTATTGGCAGCATGTTCAGAACCACTGTTTCTGAGGCTAATTCTTGAACCGTAAGTCATAGACGCTCGATCTTGGCGGCATTCGTCTCAGCGCCTGGCAATTAGTATAGAAGCACTGTTTCCCACTGTTTCTGAGGCGAATTCTTGAACCGTAAGTCATAGACGCTAGATCTTGGCGGCATTCGTCTCAGCGCCTGGCAATTAGTATAGAAGCACTGTCTTTGACTTCTCTGGAAGTTTCCCAGGCGAGCTATTGACAAGTAAATCGTAGACGCTCGATCTTGGTTATTTTCGCTTTCGCGGCTGGCAGCAAAGTTCAGAACCATGTTTCTGTGAATAACTCTTGAACCGTAAGTCACAGACGCTCGCTCTTGGCTGCATTCGTTTCAGCTCGTGACAGCCAGTCTAAAAAACACAATCTTGGACTTCTCTGGATGTTTCCCAGGCGAGCTATTGGCAGCATGTTCAGAACCACTGTTTCTGAGGCTAATTCTTGAACCGTAAGTCATAGACGCTCGATCTTGGCGGCATTCGTCTCAGCGCCTGGCAATTAGTATAGAAGCACTGTTTCCCACTGTTTCTGAGGCTAATTCTTGAACCGTAAGTCATAGACGCTAGATCTTGGCGGCATTCGTCTCAGCGCCTGGCAATTAGTATAGAAGCACTGTCTTTGACTTCTCTGGAAGTTTCCCAGGCGAGCTATTGACAAGTAAATCGTAGACGCTCGATCTTGGTTATTTTCGCTTTCGCGGCTGGCAGCAAAGTTCAGAACCATGTTTCTGTGAATAACTCTTGAACCGTAAGTCACAGACGCTCGCTCTTGGCTGCATTCGTTTCAGCTCGTGACAGCCAGTCTAAAAAACACTATCTTGGACTTCTCTGGATGTTTCCCAGGCGAGCTATTGGCAGCATGTTCAGAACCACTGTTTCTGAGGCTAATTCTTGAACCGTAAGTCATAGACGCTCGATCTTGGCGGCATTCGTCTCAGCGCCTGGCAATTAGTATAGAAGCACTGTTTCCCGCTGTTTCTGAGGCTAATTCTTGAACCGTAAGTCATAGACGCTAGATCTTGGCGGCATTCGTCTCAGCGCCTGGCAATTAGTATAGAAGCACTGTCTTTGACTTCTCTGGATGTTTCCCAGGCGAGCTATTGACAAGTAAATCCTAGACGCTCGATCTTGGTTATTTTCGCTTTCGCGGCTGGCAGCAAAGTTCAGAACCATGTTTCTGTGAATAACTCTTGAACCGTAAGTCACAGACGCTCGCTCTTGGCTGCATTCGTTTCAGCTCGTGGCAGCCAGTCTAAAAAACACTATCTTGGACTTCTCTGGATGTTTCCCAGGCGAGCTATTGGCAGCATGTTCAGAACCACTGTTTCTGAGGCTAATTCTTGAACCGTAAGTCATAGACGCTCGATCTTGGCGGCATTCGTCTCAGCGCCTGGCAATTAGTATAGAAGCACTGTTTCCCACTGTTTCTGAGGCTAATTCTTGAACCGTAAGTCATAGACGCTAGATCTCGGCGGCATTCGTCTCAGCGCCTGGCAATTAGTATAGAAGCACTGTCTTTGACTTCTCTGGATGTTTCCCAGGCGAGCTATTGACAAGTAAATCGTAGACGCTCGATCAAGGTTATTTTCGCTTTCGCGGCTGGCAGCAAAGTTCAGAACCATGTTTCTGTGAATAACTCTTGAACCGTAAGTCACAGACGCTCGCTCTTGGCTGCATTCGTTTCAGCTCTTGGCAGCCAGTCTAAAAAACACAATCTTGGACTTCTCTGGATGTTTCCCAGGCGAGCTATTGGCAGCATGTTCAGAACCACTGTTTCTGAGGCTAATTCTTGAACCGTAAGTCATAGACGCTCGATCTTGGCGGCATTCGTCTCAGCGCCTGGCAATTAGTATAGAAGCACTGTTTCCCACTGTTTCTGAGGCTAATTCTTGAACCGTAAGTCATAGACGCTAGATCTTGGCGGCATTCGTCTCAGCGCCTGGCAATTAGTATAGAAGCACTGTCTTTGACTTCTCTGGAAGTTTCCCAGGCGAGCTATTGACAAGTAAATCGTAGACGCTCGATCTTGGTTATTTTCGCTTTCGCGGCTGGCAGCAAAGTTCAGAACCATGTTTCTGTGAATAACTCTTGAACCGTAAGTCACAGACGCTCGCTCTTGGCTGCATTCGTTTCAGCTCGTGACAGCCAGTCTAAAAAACACTATCTTGGACTTCTCTGGATGTTTCCCAGGCGAGCTATTGGCAGCATGTTCAGAACCACTGTTTCTGAGGCTAATTCTTGAACCGTAAGTCATAGACGCTCGATCTTGGCGGCATTCGTCTCAGCGCCAGGCAATTAGTATATAAGCACTGTTTCCCACTGTTTCTGAGGCTAATTCTTGAACCGTAAGTCATAGACGCTAGATCTTGGCGGCATTCGTCTCAGCGCCTGGCAATTAGTATAGAAGCACTGTCTTTGACTTCTCTGGATGTTTCCCAGGCGAGCTATTGACAAGTAAATCCTAGACGCTCGATCTTGTTTATTTTCGCTTTCGCGGCTGGCAGCAAAGTTCAGAACCATGTTTCTGTGAATAACTCTTGAACCGTAAGTCACAGACGCTCGCTCTTGGCTGCATTCGTTTCAGCTCGTGGCAGCCCGTCTAAAAAACACTATCTTGGACTTCTCTGGATGTTTCCCAGCCGAGCTATTGGCAGCATGTTCAGAACCACTGTTTCTGAGGCTAATTCTTGAACCGTAAGTCATAGACGCTCGATCTTGGCGGCATTCGTCTCAGCGCCTGGCAATTAGTATAGAAGCACTGTTTCCCGCTGTTTCTGAGGCTAATTCTTGAACCGTAAGTCATAGACGCTAGATCTTGGCGGCATTCGTCTCAGCGCCTGGCAATTAGTATAGAAGCACTGTCTTTGACTTCTCTGGATGTTTCCCAGGCGAGCTATTGACAAGTAAATCCTAGACGCTCGATCTTGGTTATTTTCGCTTTCGCGGCTGGCAGCAAAGTTCAGAACCATGTTTCTGTGAATAACTCTTGAACCGTAAGTCACAGACGCTCGCTCTTGGCTGCATTCGTTTCAGCTCGTGGCAGCCAGTCTAAAAAACACTATCTTGGACTTCTCTGGATGTTTCCCAGGCGAGCTATTGGCAGCATGTTCAGAACCACTGTTTCTGAGGCTAATTCTTGAACCGTAAGTCATAGACGCTCGATCTTGGCGGCATTCGTCTCAGCGCCAGGCAATTAGTATAGAAGCACTGTTTCCCACTGTTTCTGAGGCTAATTCTTGAACCGTAAGTCATAGACGCTAGATCTTGGCGGCATTCGTCTCAGCGCCTGGCAATTAGTATAGAAGCACTGTCTTTGACTTCTCTGGATGTTTCCCAGGCGAGCTATTGACAAGTAAATCCTAGACGCTCGATCTTGGTTATTTTCGCTTTCGCGGCTGGCAGCAAAGTTCAGAACCATGTTTCTGTGAATAACTCTTGAACCGTAAGTCACAGACGCTCGCTCTTGGCTGCATTCGTTTCAGCTCTTGGCAGCCAGTCTAAAAAACACTATCTTGGACTTCTCTGGATGTTTCCCAGGCGAGCTATTGGCAGCATGTTTAGAACCACTGTTTCTGAGGCTAATTCTTGAACCGTAAGTCATAGACGCTCGATCTTGGCGGCATTCGTCTCAGCGCCTGGCAATTAGTATAGAAGCACTGTTTCCCACTGTTTCTGAGGCTAATTCTTGAACCGTAAGTCAAAGACGCTAGATCTTGGCGGCATTCGTCTCAGCGCCTGGCAATTAGTATAGAAGCACTGTCTTTGACTTCTCTGGATGTTTCCTAGGCGAGCTATTGACAAGTAAATCGTAGACGCTCGATCTTGGTTATTTTCGCTTTCGCGGCTGGCAGCAAAGTTCAGAACCATGTTTCTGTGAATAACTCTTGAACCGTAAGTCACAGACGCTCGCTCTTGGCTGCATTCGTTTCAGCTCGTGGCAGCCAGTCTAAAAAACACTATCTTGGACTTCTCTGGATGTTTCCCAGGCGAGCTATTGGCAGCATGTTCAGAACCACTGTTTCTGAGGCTAATTCTTGAACCGTAAGTCATAGACGCTCGATCTTGGCGGCATTCGTCTCAGCGCCAGGCAATTAGTATAGAAGCACTGTTTCCCACTGTTTCTGAGGCTAATTCTTGAACCGTAAGTCATAGACGCTAGATCTTGGCGGCATTCGTCTCAGCGCCTGGCAATTAGTATAGAAGCACTGTCTTTGACTTCTCTGGATGTTTCCCAGGCGAGCTATTGACAAGTAAATCCTAGACGCTCGATCTTGGTTATTTTCGCTTTCGCGGCTGGCAGCAAAGTTCAGAACCATGTTTCTGTGAATAACTCTTGAACCGTAAGTCACAGACGCTCGCTCTTGGCTGCATTCGTTTCAGCTCGTGGCAGCCAGTCTAAAAAACACTATCTTGGACTTCTCTGGATGTTTCCCAGGCGAGCTATTGGCAGCATGTTCAGAACCACTGTTTCTGAGGCTAATTCTTGAACCGTAAGTCATAGACGCTCGATCTTGGCGGCATTCGTCTCAACGCCAGGCAATTAGTATAGAAGCACTGTTTCCCACTGTTTCTGAGGCTAATTCTTGAACCGTAAGTCAAAGACGCTAGATCTTGGCGGCATTCGTCTCAGCGCCTGGCAATTAGTATAGAAGTACTGTCTTTGACTTCTCTGGATGTTTCCTAGGCGAGCTATTGACAAGTAAATCGTAGACGCTCGATCTTGGTTATTTTCGCTTTCGCGGCTGGCAGCAAAGTTCAGAACCATGTTTCTGTGAATAACTCTTGAACCGTAAGTCACAGACGCTCGCTCTTGGCTGCATTCGTTTCAGCTCGTGGCAGCCAGTCTAAAAAACACTATCTTGGACTTCTCTGGATGTTTCCCAGGCAAGCTATTGGCAGCATGTTCAGAACCACTGTTTCTGAGGCTAATTCTTGAACCGTAAGTCATAGACGCTCTATCTTGGCGGCATTCGTCTCAGCGCCTGGCAATTAGTATAGAAGCACTGTTTCCCACTGTTTCTGAGGCTAATTTGGGTTCCTAGAGCACTGGGCTGACTTTTCATTGGGGTACAAACTGTATTCTGCAGATGATTTGCACCTAAATGGAAGGGGGTCCGCTGTGCTGGGGGAGAGAATTCTAGCTGGGGTGGCGGAGTATTTAAACTAGGGCTGAGGAGGGAGGTCAATGTAGAAAAAAAAGGGGTAGCCAGGTTAGAGAGGGGTCAGACTATATTGGTGGGGGGAGAAACAGAATGTGGGGAGAGGACTAGACAACAGGATAAGGAGATCCTTTCGTTACAAAACATCAGTGTAAATAAAAAGGACCGATTAATGTCAAATCACATTTCTGATAATAAAAGTGAAAAACTGACAGGCAAGTTAAAGTGTATGTTCACAAATGCCAGAAGTCTAGCAAGTAAAATGGGGGAGCTGGAGGCCTTGATACTGGAAGAAAATATAGATATAGTTGGTGTTGCTGAAACATGGCTGGACTCTTCACATGACTGGGCTGTAAATCTACAGGGTTTTACACTTTTTCGTAAAGACAGGACAAATAGGAAAGGTGGTGGTGTATGTCTGTATGTGAGAAGTGATATGAAGGCGAGTGTGAAAGAGACAATAGTGGGTGAAGACTGTGAGGAGGTTGAAACCTTGTGGGTGGAACTAGAAAGGGAGGTAAACACTGAAAAAATTACTTTTGGTGTAATCTATAGACCCCCCAATATAACTGAGGAGATGGAAGTTCAGCTATATAAACAGATGGAGCGGGCTGCACAGGCGGGTACTGTAGTGATAATGGGAGATTTTAATTTCCGGGATATTAATTGGTGTCATGGTTCGGCTTCAACTGCAAAGGGGAGACATTTCCTCAACCTGTTGCAGGAAAATTTTATGGGCCAGTTTGTGGAAGACCCGACTAGAGGTGAAGCTCTGTTGGATCTGGTCATTTCTAATAATGCAGATCTTGTTGGGAATGTCAATGTTCGTGAAAACCTCGGTAACAGTGATCACAATATAGTTCTATTTTACCTATACTGTAAAAAACAAACGCAGGCTGGGAGGGCAAAAACATTTAATTTTAAGAAAGCCAATTTCCCCAGGATGAGGGCTGCAATTCAGGATATGGACTGGGAAGAACTAATGTCAAATAATGGAACAAATGATAAATGGGAGATTTTCAAATCTACTTTGAGTTATTATAGTGCAAAATTTATTCCTACAGGTAATAAGTATAAACGACTCAAATTAAACCCCACATGGCTTACACCTTCTGTGAAAGGGGCAATACATGACAAAAAAAGGGCATTTAAAAAATACAAATCTGAGGGTACAGCTGTAGCCTTTGTAAAATATAAAGAGCTTAATAAAATCTGTAAAAATGTAATAAAATTAGCAAAAATACAAAATGAAAGGCAGGTGGCCAAGGATAGTAAAACAAATCCTAAAAAATTCTTCAAGCATATAAATGCAAAAAAGCCAAGGTCTGAACATGTAGGACCCCTAGATAGTGGTAATGGGGAGTTGGTCACAGGGGATCAAGAGAAGGCAGAGTTACTAAATGGGTTCTTTAGCTCTGTATATACAACTGAAGAAAGAGCAGCTGATGTAGCCGGTGCCAGTGCTGTTAATATATCGGCTGATATACTGAATTGGATGAATGTAGAGATGGTCCAAGCTAAATTAAATAAAATAAATGTGCACAAGGCTCCGGGACCAGATGGGTTACACCCTAGAATTCTTAAAGAGCTTAGTTCAGTTATTTCTGTCCCCCTTTTCATAATATTCAGAGAATCTCTAGTGACTGGTATAGTGCCAAGGGACTGGCGCAGGGCAAATGTGGTGCCTATTTTCAAAAAGGGCTCTAGGTCTTCCCCGGGTAATTATAGACCAGTAAGCTTAACATCCATCGTGGGGAAAATGTTTGAGGGGCTATTGAGGGACTATATACAGGATTATGTGACAATAAATAGCATTATAAGTGACAGCCAGCATGGTTTTACTAAGGACAGAAGTTGTCAAACTAACCTAATCTGTTTTTATGAAGAGGTAAGCAGAAGTTTAGACAGAGGGGCCGCTGTGGATTTAGTGTTTTTGGACTTTGCAAAGGCATTTGACACTGTCCCCCATAGACGCCTAATGGGTAAATTACGGACTATAGGTTTAGAAAATATAGTTTGTAATTGGATTGAGAATTGGCTCAAGGACCGTATCCAGAGAGTTGTGGTCAATGATTCCTTCTCTGAATGGTCACCGGTTATAAGTGGTGTACCCCAGGGTTCAGTGCTGGGACCACTATTATTCAACTTATTTATTAATGATATAGAGGATGGGATTAATAGCACTATTTCTATTTTTGCAGATGACACCAAGCTATGTAATATAGTTCAGACTATGGAAGATGTTCATGAATTACAGGCAGATTTAAACAAACTAAGTGTTTGGGCGTCCACTTGGCAGATGAAGTTTAATGTAGATAAATGTAAAGTTATGCATCTGGGTACCAACAACCTGCATGCATCATATGTCCTAGGGGGAGCTACACTGGCGGATTCACTTGTTGAGAAGGATCTGGGTGTTCTTGTAAATCATAAACTCAATAACAGCATGCAGTGTCAATCAGCTGCTTCAAAGGCCAGCAAGATATTGTCGTGTATTAAAAGAGGCATGGACTCGCGGGACAGAGATGTAATATTGCCACTTTACAAAGCATTAGTGAGGCCCCATCTAGAATATGCAGTTCAGTTCTGGGCTCCAGTTCATAGAAAGGATGCCCTGGAGTTGGAAAAAATACAAAGAAGAGCAACGAAGCTAATAAGGGGCATGGAGAATTTAAGTTATGAGGAAAGATTGAAAGAATTAAACCTATTTAGCCTTGAAAAAAGACGACTAAGGGGGGACATGATTAACTTATATAAATATATTAATGGCACATACAAAAAATATGGTGATATCCTGTTCCTTGTAAAACCCCCTCAAAAAACAAGGGGGCACTCCCTCCGTCTGGAGAAAAAAAGGTTCAAGCTGCAGAGGCGACAAGGCTTCTTTACAGTAAGAACGGTGAATTTATGGAATAGCCTACCGCAGGAGCTGGTCACAGCAGGGACAGTAGATGGCTTTAAAAAAGGGTTAGATAATTTCCTAGAACAAAAAAATATTAGCTCCTATGTGTAGAAATTTTTCCTTCCCTTTTCCCTTCCCTTGGTTGGACTTGATGGACATGTGTCTTTTTTCAGCCGTACTAACTAACTATGTAATTCTTGAACCGTAAGTCAAAGACGCTAGATCTTGGCGGCATTCGTCTCAGCGCCTGGCAATTAGTATAGAAGCACTGTCTTTGACTTCTCTGGATGTTTCCTAGGCGAGCTATTGACAAGTAAATCCTAGACGCTCGATCTTGGTTATTTTCGCTTTCGCGGCTGGCAGCAAAGTTCAGAACCATGTTTCTGTGAATAACTCTTGAACCGTAAGTCACAGACGCTCGCTCTTGGCTGCATTCGTTTCATCTCGTGGCAGCCATTCTAAAAAACACTATCTTGGACTTCTCTGGATGTTTCCCAGGCGAGCTATTGGCAGCATGTTCAGAACCACTGTTTCTGAGGCTAATTCTTGAACCGTTAGTCATAGACGCTCGATCTTGGCGGCATTCGTCTCAGCGCCAGGCAATTAGTATAGAAGCACTGTTTCCCACTGTTTCTGAGGCTAATTCTTGAACCGTAAGTCATAGACGCTAGATCTTGGCGGCATTCGTCTCAGCGTCTGGCAATTAGTATAGAAGCACTGTCTTTGACTTCTCTGGATGTTTCCGAGGCGAGCTATTGACAAGTAAATCCTAGACGCTCGATCTTGGTTATTTTCGCTTTCGCGGCTGGCAGCAAAGTTCAGAACCATGTTTCTGTGAATAACTCTTGAACCGTAAGTCACAGACGCTCGCTCTTGGCTGCATTCGTTTCAGCTCGTGGCAGCCAGTCTAAAGAACACTATCTTGGACTTCTCTGGATGTTTCCCAGGTGAGCTATTGGCAGCATGTTCAGAACCACTGTTTCTGAGGCTAATTCTTGAACCGTAAGTCATAGACGCTCGATCTTGGCGGCATTCGTCTCAGCGCCTGGCAATTAGTATAGAAGCACTGTTTCCCACTGTTTCTGAGGCTAATTCTTGAACCGTAAGTCATAGACGCTAGATCTTGGCGGCATTCGTCTCAGCGCCTGGCAATTAGTATAGAAGCACTGTCTTTGACTTCTCTGGATGTTTCCTAGGCGAGCTATTGACAAGTAAATCCTAGACGCTCGATCTTGGTTATTTTCGCTTTCGCGGCTGGCAGCAAAGTTCAGAACCATGTTTCTGTGAATAACTCTTGAACCGTAAGTCACAGACGCTCGCTCTTGGCTGCATTAGTTTCAGCTCGTGGCAGCCAGTCTAAAAAACACTATCTTGGACTTCTCTGGATGTTTCCCAGGCGAGCTATTGGCAGCATGTTCAGAACCACTGTTTCTGAGGCTAATTCTTGAACCGTAAGTCATAGACGCTCGATCTTGGCGGCATTCGTCTCAGCGCCTGGCAATTAGTATAGAAGCACTGTTTCCCACTGTTTCTGAGGCTAATTCTTGAACCGTAAGTCATAGACTCTAGATCTTGGCGGCATTCGTCTCAGCGCCTGGCAATTAGTATAGAAGCACTGTCTTTGACTTCTCTGGATGTTTCCCAGGCGAGCTATTGACAAGTAAATCCTAGACGCTCGATCTTGGTTATTTTCGCTTTCGCGGCTGGCAGCAAAGTTCAGAACCATGTTTCTGTGAATAACTCTTGAACCGTAAGTCACAGACGCTCGCTCTTGGCTGCATTCGTTTCAGCTCGTGGCAGCCAGTCTAAAAAACACTATCTTGGACTTCTCTGGATGTTTCCCAGGCGAGCTATTGGCAGCATGTTCAGAACCACTGTTTCTGAGGCTAATTCTTGAACCGTAAGTCATAGACGCTCGATCTTGGCGGCATTCGTCTCAGCGCCTGGCAATTAGTATAGAAGCACTGTTTCCCACTGTTTCTGAGGCTAATTCTTGAACCGTAAGTCATAGACTCTAGATCTTGGCGGCATTCGTCTCAGCGCCTGGCAATTAGTATAGAAGCACTGTCTTTGACTTTTCTGGATGTTTCCCAGGCGAGCTATTGACAAGTAAATCCTAGACGCTCGATCTTGGTTATTTTCTCTTTCGCGGCTGGCAGCAAAGTTCAGAACCATGTTTCTGTGAATAACTCTTGAACCGTAAGTCACAGACGCTCGCTCTTGGCTGCATTCGTTTCAGCTCTTGGCAGCCAGTCTAAAAAACACAATCTTGGACTTCTCTGGATGTTTCCCAGGCGAGCTATTGGCAGCATGTTCAGAACCACTGTTTCTGAGGCTAATTCTTGAACCGTAAGTCATAGACGCTCGATCTTGGCGGCATTCGTCTCAGCGCCTGGCAATTAGTATAGAAGCACTGTTTCCCACTGTTTCTGAGGCTAATTCTTGAACCGTAAGTCATAGACGCTAGATCTTGGCGGCATTCGTCTCAGCGCCTGGCAATTAGTATAGAAGCACTGTCTTTGACTTCCCTGATGTTTCCTAAGCGAGCTATTGACAAGTAAATCCTAGACGCTCGATCTTGGTTATTTTCGCTTTCGCGGCTGGCAGCAAAGTTCAGAACCATGTTTCTGTGAATAACTCTTGAACCGTAAGTCACAGACGCTCGCTCTTGGCTGCATTCGTTTCAGCTCGTGGCAGCCAGTCTAAAAAACACTATCTTGGACTTCTCTGGATGTTTCCCAGGCGAGCTATTGGCAGCATGTTCAGAACCACTGTTTCTGAGGCTAATTCTTGAACCGTAAGTCATAGACGCTCGATCTTGGCGGCATTCGTCTCAGCGCCTGGCAATTAGTATAGAAGCACTGTTTCCCACTGTTTCTGAGGCTAATTCTTGAACCGTAAGTCATAGACGCTAGATCTTGGCGGCATTCGTCTCAGCGCCTGGCAGTTAGTATAGAAGCACTGTCTTTGACTTCTCTGGAAGTTTCCCAGGCGAGCTATTGACAAGTAAATCGTAGACGCTCGATCTTGGTTATTTTCGCTTTCGCGGCTGGCAGCAAAGTTCAGAACCATGTTTCTGTGAATAACTCTTGAACCGTAAGTCACAGACGCTCGCTCTTGGCTGCATTTGTTTCAGCTCGTGACAGCCAGTCTAAAAAACACTATCTTGGACTTCTCTGGATGTTTCCCAGACGAGCTATTGGCAGCATGTTCAGAACCACTGTTTCTGAGGCTAATTCTTGAACCGTAAGTCATAGACGCTCGATCTTGGCGGCATTCGTCTCAGCGCCAGGCAATTAGTATATAAGCACTGTTTCCCACTGTTTCTGAGGCTAATTCTTGAACCGTAAGTCATAGACGCTAGATCTTGGCGGCATTCGTCTCAGCGCCTGGCAATTAGTATAGAAGCACTGTCTTTGACTTCTCTGGATGTTTCCCAGGCGAGCTATTGACAAGTAAATCCTAGACGCTCGATCTTGTTTATTTTCGCTTTCGCGGCTGGCAGCAAAGTTCAGAACCATGTTTCTGTGAATAACTCTTGAACCGTAAGTCACAGACGCTCGCTCTTGGCTGCATTCGTTTCAGCTCGTGGCAGCCCGACTAAAAAACACTATCTTGGACTTCTCTGGATGTTTCCCAGCCGAGCTATTGGCAGCATGTTCAGAACCACTGTTTCTGAGGCTAATTCTTGAACCGTAAGTCATAGACGCTCGATCTTGGCGGCATTCGTCTCAGCGCCTGGCAATTAGTATAGAAGCACTGTTTCCCGCTGTTTCTGAGGCTAATTCTTGAACCGTAAGTCATAGACGCTAGATCTTGGCGGCATTCGTCTCAGCGCCTGGCAATTAGTATAGAAGCACTGTCTTTGACTTCTCTGGATGTTTCCCAGGCGAGCTATTGACAAGTAAATCCTAGACGCTCGATCTTGGTTATTTTCGCTTTCGCGGCTGGCAGCAAAGTTCAGAACCATGTTTCTGTGAATAACTCTTGAACCGTAAGTCACAGACGCTCGCTCTTGGCTGCATTCGTTTCAGCTCGTGGCAGCCCGACTAAAAAACACTATCTTGGACTTCTCTGGATGTTTCCCAGCCGAGCTATTGGCAGCATGTTCAGAACCACTGTTTCTGAGGCTAATTCTTGAACCGTAAGTCATAGACGCTCGATCTTGGCGGCATTCGTCTCAGCGCCTGGCAATTAGTATAGAAGCACTGTTTCCCGCTGTTTCTGAGGCTAATTCTTGAACCGTAAGTCATAGACGCTAGATCTTGGCGGCATTCGTCTCAGCGCCTGGCAATTAGTATAGAAGCACTGTCTTTGACTTCTCTGGATGTTTCCCAGGCGAGCTATTGACAAGTAAATCCTAGACGCTCGATCTTGGTTATTTTCGCTTTCGCGGCTGGCAGCAAAGTTCAGAACCATGTTTCTGTGAATAACTCTTGAACCGTAAGTCACAGACGCTCGCTCTTGGCTGCATTCGTTTCAGCTCGTGGCAGCCAGTCTAAAAAACACTATCTTGGACTTCTCTGGATGTTTCCCAGGCGAGCTATTGGCAGCATGTTCAGAACCACTGTTTCTGAGGCTAATTCTTGAACCGTAAGTCATAGACGCTCGATCTTGGCGGCATTCGTCTCAGCGCCAGGCAATTAGTATAGAAGCACTGTTTCCCACTGTTTCTGAGGCTAATTCTTGAACCGTAAGTCAAAGACGCTAGATCTTGGCGGCATTCGTCTCAGCGCCTGGCAATTAGTATAGAAGCACTGTCTTTGACTTCTCTGGATGTTTCCTAGGCGAGCTATTGACAAGTAAATCGTAGACGCTCGATCTTGGTTATTTTCGCTTTCGCGGCTGGCAGCAAAGTTCAGAACCATGTTTCTGTGAATAACTCTTGAACCGTAAGTCACAGACGCTCGCTCTTGGCTGCATTCGTTTCAGCTCGTGGCAGCCAGTCTAAAAAACACTATCTTGGACTTCTCTGGATGTTTCCCAGGCAAGCTATTGGCAGCATGTTCAGAACCACTGTTTCTGAGGCTAATTCTTGAACCGTAAGTCATAGACGCTCGATCTTGGCTGCATTCGTCTCAGCGCCAGGCAATTAGTATAGAAGCACTGTTTCCCACTGTTTCTGAGGCTAATTCTTGAACCGTAAGTCATAGACGCTAGATCTTGGCGGCATTCGTCTCAGCGCCTGGCAATTAGTATAGAAGCACTGTCTTTGACTTCTCTGGATGTTTCCCAGGCGAGCTATTGACAAGTAAATCCTAGACGCTCGATCTTGGTTATTTTCGCTTTCGCGGCTGGCAGCAAAGTTCAGAACCATGTTTCTGTGAATAACTCTTGAACCGTAAGTCACAGACGCTCGCTCTTGGCTGCATTCGTTTCAGCTCGTGGCAGCCAGTCTAAAAAACACTATCTTGGACTTCTCTGGATGTTTCCCAGGCGAGCTATTGGCAGCATGTTCAGAACCACTGTTTCTGAGGCTAATTCTTGAACCGTAAGTCATAGACGCTCTATCTTGGCGGCATTCGTCTCAGCGCCTGGCAATTAGTATAGAAGCACTGTTTCCCACTGTTTCTGAGGCTAATTCTTGAACCGTAAGTCAAAGACGCTAGATCTTGGCGGCATTCGTCTCAGCGCCTGGCAATTAGTATAGAAGCACTGTCTTTGACTTCTCTGGATGTTTCCTAGGCGAGCTATTGACAAGTAAATCCTAGACGCTCGATCTTGGTTATTTTCGCTTTCGCGGCTGGCAGCAAAGTTCAGAACCATGTTTCTGTGAATAACTCTTGAACCGTAAGTCACAGACGCTCGCTCTTGGCTGCATTCGTTTCAGCTCGTGGCAGCCAGTCTAAAAAACACTATCTTGGACTTCTCTGGATGTTTCCCAGGCGAGCTATTGGCAGCATGTTCAGAACCACTGTTTCTGAGGCTAATTCTTGAACCGTAAGTCATAGACGCTCGATCTTGGCGGCATTCGTCTCAGCGCCAGGCAATTAGTATAGAAGCACTGTTTCCCACTGTTTCTGAGGCTAATTCTTGAACCGTAAGTCATAGACGCTAGATCTTGGCGGCATTCGTCTCAGCGTCTGGCAATTAGTATAGAAGCACTGTCTTTGACTTCTCTGGATGTTTCCGAGGCGAGCTATTGACAAGTAAATCCTAGACGCTCGATCTTGGTTATTTTCGCTTTCGCGGCTGGCAGCAAAGTTCAGAACCATGTTTCTGTGAATAACTCTTGAACCGTAAGTCACAGACGCTCGCTCTTGGCTGCATTCGTTTCAGCTCGTGGCAGCCAGTCTAAAAAACACTATCTTGGACTTCTCTGGATGTTTCCCAGGTGAGCTATTGGCAGCATGTTCAGAACCACTGTTTCTGAGGCTAATTCTTGAACCGTAAGTCATAGACGCTCGATCTTGGCGGCATTCGTCTCAGCGCCTGGCAATTAGTATAGAAGCACTGTTTCCCACTGTTTCTGAGGCTAATTCTTGAACCGTAAGTCATAGACGCTAGATCTTGGCGGCATTCGTCTCAGCGCCTGGCAATTAGTGTAGAAGCACTGTCTTTGACTTCTCTGGATGTTTCCCAGGCGAGCTATTGACAAGTAAATCCTAGACGCTCGATCTTGGTTATTTTCGCTTTCGCGGCTGGCAGCAAAGTTCAGAACCATGTTTCTGTGAATAACTCTTGAACCGTAAGTCACAGACGCTCGCTCTTGGCTGCATTCGTTTCAGCTCGTGGCAGCCAGTCTAAAAAACACTATCTTGGACTTCTCTGGATGTTTCCCAGGCGAGCTATTGGCAGCATGTTCAGAACCACTGTTTCTGAGGCTAATTCTTGAACCGTAAGTCATAGACGCTCGATCTTGGCGGCATTCGTCTCAGCGCCAGGCAATTAGTATATAAGCACTGTTTCCCACTGTTTCTGAGGCTAATTCTTGAACCGTAAGTCATAGACGCTCGATCTTGGCGGCATTCGTCTCAGCGCCTGGCAATTAGTATAGAAGCACTGTTTCCCGCTGTTTCTGAGGCTAATTCTTGAACCGTAAGTCATAGACGCTAGATCTTGGCGGCATTCGTCTCAGCGCCTGGCAATTAGTATAGAAGCACTGTCTTTGATTTCTCTGGATGTTTCCCAGGCGAACTATTGACAAGTAAATCCTAGACGCTCGATCTTGGTTATTTTCGCTTTCGCGGCTGGCAGCAAAGTTCAGAAACCATGTTTCTGTGAATAACTCTTGAACCGTAAGTCACAGACGCTCGCTCTTGGCTGCATTCGTTTCAGCTCGTGGCAGCCAGTCTAAAAAACACTATCTTGGACTTCTCTGGATGTTTCCCAGGCGAGCTATTGGCAGCATGTTCAGAACCACTGTTTCTGAGGCTAATTCTTGAACCGTAAGTCATAGACGCTCTATCTTGGCGGCATTCGTCTCAGCGCCTGGCAATTTGTATAGAAGCACTGTTTCCCACTGTTTCTGAGGCTAATTCTTGAACCGTAAGTCAAAGACGCTAGATCTTGGCGGCATTCGTCTCAGCGCCTGGCAATTAGTATAGAAGCACTGTCTTTGACTTCTCTGGATGTTTCCTAGGCGAGCTATTGACAAGTAAATCGTAGACGCTCGATCTTGGTTATTTTCGCTTTCGCGGCTGGCAGCAAAGTTCAGAACCATGTTTCTGTGAATAACTCTTGAACCGTAAGTCACAGACGCTCGCTCTTGGCTGCATTCGTTTCAGCTCGTGGCAGCCAGTCTAAAAAACACTATCTTGGACTTCTCTGGATGTTTCCCAGGCAAGCTATTGGCAGCATGTTCAGAACCACTGTTTCTGAGGCTAATTCTTGAACCGTAAGTCATAGACGCTCGATCTTGGCGGCATTCGTCTCAGCGCCAGGCAATTAGTATAGAAGCAGTGTTTCCCACTGTTTCTGAGGCTAATTCTTGAACCGTAAGTCATAGACGCTAGATCTTGGCGGCATTCGTCTCAGCGCCTGGCAATTAGTATAGAAGCACTGTCTTTGACTTCTCTGGATGTTTCCCAGGCGAGCTATTGACAAGTAAATCCTAGACGCTCGATCTTGGTTATTTTCGCTTTCGCGGCTGGCAGCAAAGTTCAGAACCATGTTTCTGTGAATAACTCTTGAACCGTAAGTCACAGACGCTCGCTCTTGGCTGCATTCGTTTCAGCTCGTGGCAGCCAGTCTAAAAAACACTATCTTGGACTTCTCTGGATGTTTCCCAGGCGAGCTATTGGCAGCATGTTCAGAACCACTGTTTCTGAGGCTAATTCTTGAACCGTAAGTCATAGACGCTCTATCTTGGCGGCATTCGTCTCAGCGCCTGGCAATTAGTATAGAAGCACTGTTTCCCACTGTTTCTGAGGCTAATTCTTGAACCGTAAGTCAAAGACGCTCGCTCTTGGCTGCATTCGTTTCAGCTCGTGGCAGCCAGTCTAAAAAACACTATCTTGGACTTCTCTGGATGTTTCCCAGGCGAGCTATTGGCAGCATGTTCAGAACCACTGTTTCTGAGGCTAATTCTTGAACCGTAAGTCATAGACGCTCTATCTTGGCGGCATTCGTCTCAGCGCCTGGCAATTTGTATAGAAGCACTGTTTCCCACTGTTTCTGAGGCTAATTCTTGAACCGTAAGTCAAAGACGCTAGATCTTGGCGGCATTCGTCTCAGCGCCTGGCAATTAGTATAGAAGCACTGTCTTTGACTTCTCTGGATGTTTCCTAGGCGAGCTATTGACAAGTAAATCGTAGACGCTCGATCTTGGTTATTTTCGCTTTCGCGGCTGGCAGCAAAGTTCAGAACCATGTTTCTGTGAATAACTCTTGAACCGTAAGTCACAGACGCTCGCTCTTGGCTGCATTCGTTTCAGCTCGTGGCAGCCAGTCTAAAAAACACTATCTTGGACTTCTCTGGATGTTTCCCAGGCAAGCTATTGGCAGCATGTTCAGAACCACTGTTTCTGAGGCTAATTCTTGAACCGTAAGTCATAGACGCTCGATCTTGGCGGCATTCGTCTCAGCGCCAGGCAATTAGTATAGAAGCAGTGTTTCCCACTGTTTCTGAGGCTAATTCTTGAACCGTAAGTCATAGACGCTAGATCTTGGCGGCATTCGTCTCAGCGCCTGGCAATTAGTATAGAAGCACTGTCTTTGACTTCTCTGGATGTTTCCCAGGCGAGCTATTGACAAGTAAATCCTAGACGCTCGATCTTGGTTATTTTCGCTTTCGCGGCTGGCAGCAAAGTTCAGAACCATGTTTCTGTGAATAACTCTTGAACCGTAAGTCACAGACGCTCGCTCTTGGCTGCATTCGTTTCAGCTCGTGGCAGCCAGTCTAAAAAACACTATCTTGGACTTCTCTGGATGTTTCCCAGGCGAGCTATTGGCAGCATGTTCAGAACCACTGTTTCTGAGGCTAATTCTTGAACCGTAAGTCATAGACGCTCTATCTTGGCGGCATTCGTCTCAGCGCCTGGCAATTAGTATAGAAGCACTGTTTCCCACTGTTTCTGAGGCTAATTCTTGAACCGTAAGTCAAAGACGCTAGATCTTGGCGGCATTCGTCTCAGCGCCTGGCAATTAGTATAGAAGCACTGTCTTTGACTTCTCTGGATGTTTCCTAGGCGAGCTATTGACAAGTAAATCCTAGACGCTCGATCTTGGTTATTTTCGCTTTCGCGGCTGGCAGCAAAGTTCAGAACCATGTTTCTGTGAATAACTCTTGAACCGTAAGTCACAGACGCTCGCTCTTGGCTGCATTCGTTTCAGCTCGTGGCAGCCAGTCTAAAAAACACTATCTTGGACTTCTCTGGATGTTTCCCAGGCGAGCTATTGGCAGCATGTTCAGAACCACTGTTTCTGAGGCTAATTCTTGAACCGTAAGTCATAGACGCTCGATCTTGGCGGCATTCGTCTCAGCGCCAGGCAATTAGTATAGAAGCACTGTTTCCCACTGTTTCTGAGGCTAATTCTTGAACCGTAAGTCATAGACGCTAGATCTTGGCGGCATTCGTCTCAGCGTCTGGCAATTAGTATAGAAGCACTGTCTTTGACTTCTCTGGATGTTTCCGAGGCGAGCTATTGACAAGTAAATCCTAGACGCTCGATCTTGGTTATTTTCGCTTTCGCGGCTGGCAGCAAAGTTCAGAACCATGTTTCTGTGAATAACTCTTGAACCGTAAGTCACAGACGCTCGCTCTTGGCTGCATTCGTTTCAGCTCGTGGCAGCCAGTCTAAAAAACACTATCTTGGACTTCTCTGGATGTTTCCCAGGTGAGCTATTGGCAGCATGTTCAGAACCACTGTTTCTGAGGCTAATTCTTGAACCGTAAGTCATAGACGCTCGATCTTGGCGGCATTCGTCTCAGCGCCTGGCAATTAGTATAGAAGCACTGTTTCCCACTGTTTCTGAGGCTAATTCTTGAACCGTAAGTCATAGACGCTAGATCTTGGCGGCATTCGTCTCAGCGCCTGGCAATTAGTGTAGAAGCACTGTCTTTGACTTCTCTGGATGTTTCCCAGGCGAGCTATTGACAAGTAAATTCTAGACGCTCGATCTTGGTTATTTTCGCTTTCGCGGCTGGCAGCAAAGTTCAGAACCATGTTTCTGTGAATAACTCTTGAACCGTAAGTCACAGACGCTCGCTCTTGGCTGCATTCGTTTCAGCTCTTGGCAGCCAGTCTAAAAAACACAATCTTGGACTTCTCTGGATGTTTCCCAGGCGAGCTATTGGCAGCATGTTCAGAACCACTGTTTCTGAGGCTAATTCTTGAACCGTAAGTCATAGACGCTCGATCTTGGCGGCATTCGTCTCAGCGCCTGGCAATTAGTATAGAAGCACTGTTTCCCACTGTTTCTGAGGCTAATTCTTGAACCGTAAGTCATAGACGCTAGATCTTGGCGGCATTCGTCTCAGCGCCTGGCAATTAGTATAGAAGCACTGTCTTTGACTTCTCTGGATGTTTCCTAAGCGAGCTATTGACAAGTAAATCCTAGACGCTCGATCTTGGTTATTTTCGCTTTCGCGGCTGGCAGCAAAGTTCCGAACCATGTTTCTGTGAATAACTCTTGAACCGTAAGTCACAGACGCTCGCTCTTGGCTGCATTCGTTTCAGCTCGTGGCAGCCAGTCTAAAAAACACTATCTTGGACTTCTCTGGATGTTTCCCAGGCGAGCTATTGGCAGCATGTTCAGAACCACTGTTTCTGAGGCTAATTCTTGAACCGTAAGTCATAGACGCTCGATCTTGGCGGCATTCGTCTCAGCGCCTGGCAATTAGTATAGAAGCACTGTTTCCCACTGTTTCTGAGGCTAATTCTTGAACCGTAAGTCATAGACGCTAGATCTTGGCGGCATTCGTTTCAGCGCCTGGCAATTAGTATAGAAGCACTGTCTTTGAC
Organism: Rhinoderma darwinii; assembly: GCF_050947455.1. Taxonomy (NCBI): domain Eukaryota; kingdom Metazoa; phylum Chordata; class Amphibia; order Anura; family Rhinodermatidae; genus Rhinoderma; species Rhinoderma darwinii. The sequence goes on along the minus strand of NW_027463446.1, from coordinate 94,385 downwards.
TTCTCTGGAAGTTTCCCAGGCGAGCTATTGACAAGTAAATCCTAGACGCTCGATCTTGGTTATTTTCGCTTTCGCGGCTGGCAGCAAAGTTCAGAACCATGTTTCTGTGAATAACTCTTGAACCGTAAGTCACAGACGCTCGCTCTTGGCTGCATTCGTTTCAGCTCGTGGCAGCCAGTCTAAAAAACACTATCTTGGACTTCTCTGGATGTTTCCCAGGCGAGCTATTGGCAGCATGTTCAGAACCACTGTTTCTGAGGCTAATTCTTGAACCGTAAGTCATAGACGCTCGATCTTGGCGGCATTCGTCTCAGCGCCAGGCAATTAGTATAGAAGCACTGTTTCCCACTGTTTCTGAGGCTAATTCTTGAACCGTAAGTCATAGACGCTAGATCTTGGCGGCATTCGTCTCAGCGTCTGGCAATTAGTATAGAAGCACTGTCTTTGACTTCTCTGGATGTTTCCGAGGCGAGCTATTGACAAGTAAATCCTAGACGCTCGATCTTGGTTATTTTCGCTTTCGCGGCTGGCAGCAAAGTTCAGAACCATGTTTCTGTGAATAACTCTTGAACCGTAAGTCACAGACGCTCGCTCTTGGCTGCATTCGTTTCAGCTCGTGGCAGCCAGTCTAAAAAACACTATCTTGGACTTCTCTGGATGTTTCCCAGGTGAGCTATTGGCAGCATGTTCAGAACCACTGTTTCTGAGGCTAATTCTTGAACCGTAAGTCATAGACGCTCGATCTTGGCGGCATTCGTCTCAGCGCCTGGCAATTAGTATAGAAGCACTGTTTCCCACTGTTTCTGAGGCTAATTCTTGAACCGTAAGTCATAGACGCTAGATCTTGGCGGCATTCGTCTCAGCGCCTGGCAATTAGTGTAGAAGCACTGTCTTTGACTTCTCTGGATGTTTCCCAGGCGAGCTATTGACAAGTAAATTCTAGACGCTCGATCTTGGTTATTTTCGCTTTCGCGGCTGGCAGCAAAGTTCAGAACCATGTTTCTGTGAATAACTCTTGAACCGTAAGTCACAGACGCTCGCTCTTGGCTGCATTCGTTTCAGCTCTTGGCAGCCAGTCTAAAAAACACAATCTTGGACTTCTCTGGATGTTTCCCAGGCGAGCTATTGGCAGCATGTTCAGAACCACTGTTTCTGAGGCTAATTCTTGAACCGTAAGTCATAGACGCTCGATCTTGGCGGCATTCGTCTCAGCGCCTGGCAATTAGTATAGAAGCACTGTTTCCCACTGTTTCTGAGGCTAATTCTTGAACCGTAAGTCATAGACGCTAGATCTTGGCGGCATTCGTCTCAGCGCCTGGCAATTAGTATAGAAGCACTGTCTTTGACTTCTCTGGATGTTTCCTAAGCGAGCTATTGACAAGTAAATCCTAGACGCTCGATCTTGGTTATTTTCGCTTTCGCGGCTGGCAGCAAAGTTCCGAACCATGTTTCTGTGAATAACTCTTGAACCGTAAGTCACAGACGCTCGCTCTTGGCTGCATTCGTTTCAGCTCGTGGCAGCCAGTCTAAAAAACACTATCTTGGACTTCTCTGGATGTTTCCCAGGCGAGCTATTGGCAGCATGTTCAGAACCACTGTTTCTGAGGCTAATTCTTGAACCGTAAGTCATAGACGCTCGATCTTGGCGGCATTCGTCTCAGCGCCTGGCAATTAGTATAGAAGCACTGTTTCCCACTGTTTCTGAGGCTAATTCTTGAACCGTAAGTCATAGACGCTAGATCTTGGCGGCATTCGTTTCAGCGCCTGGCAATTAGTATAGAAGCACTGTCTTTGACTTCTCTGGAAGTTTCCCAGGCGAGCTATTGACAAGTAAATCCTAGACGCTCGATCTTGGTTATTTTCGCTTTCGCGGCTGGCAGCAAAGTTCAGAACCATGTTTCTGTGAATAACTCTTGAACCGTAAGTCACAGACGCTCGCTCTTGGCTGCATTCGTTTCAGCTCGTGGCAGCCGGTCTAAAAAACACTATCTTGGACTTCTCTGGATGTTTCCCAGGCGAGCTATTGGCAGCATGTTCAGAACCACTGTTTCTGAGGCTAATTCTTGAACCGTAAGTCATAGACGCTCGATCTTGGCGGCATTCGTCTCAGCGCCAGGCAATTAGTATATAAGCACTGTTTCCCACTGTTTCTGAGGCTAATTCTTGAACCGTAAGTCATAGACGCTCGATCTTGGCGGCATTCGTCTCAGCGCCTGGCAATTAGTATAGAAGCACTGTTTCCCGCTGTTTCTGAGGCTAATTCTTGAACCGTAAGTCATAGACGCTAGATCTAAGCGGCATTCGTCTCAGCGCCTGGCAATTAGTATAGAAGCACTGTCTTTGATTTCTCTGGATGTTTCCCAGGCGAACTATTGACAAGTAAATCCTAGACGCTCGATCTTGGTTATTTTCGCTTTCGCGGCTGGCAGCAAAGTTCAGAAACCATGTTTCTGTGAATAACTCTTGAACCGTAAGTCACAGACGCTCGCTCTTGGCTGCATTCGTTTCAGCTCGTGGCAGCCAGTCTAAAAAACACTATCTTGGACTTCTCTGGATGTTTCCCAGGCGAGCTATTGGCAGCATGTTCAGAACCACTGTTTCTGAGGCTAATTCTTGAACCGTAAGTCATAGACGCTCTATCTTGGCGGCATTCGTCTCAGCGCCTGGCAATTTGTATAGAAGCACTGTTTCCCACTGTTTCTGAGGCTAATTCTTGAACCGTAAGTCAAAGACGCTAGATCTTGGCGGCATTCGTCTCAGCGCCTGGCAATTAGTATAGAAGCACTGTCTTTGACTTCTCTGGATGTTTCCTAGGCGAGCTATTGACAAGTAAATCGTAGACGCTCGATCTTGGTTATTTTCGCTTTCGCGGCTGGCAGCAAAGTTCAGAACCATGTTTCTGTGAATAACTCTTGAACCGTAAGTCACAGACGCTCGCTCTTGGCTGCATTCGTTTCAGCTCGTGGCAGCCAGTCTAAAAAACACTATCTTGGACTTCTCTGGATGTTTCCCAGGCAAGCTATTGGCAGCATGTTCAGAACCACTGTTTCTGAGGCTAATTCTTGAACCGTAAGTCATAGACGCTCGATCTTGGCGGCATTCGTCTCAGCGCCAGGCAATTAGTATAGAAGCACTGTTTCCCACTGTTTCTGAGGCTAATTCTTGAACCGTAAGTCATAGACGCTAGATCTTGGCGGCATTCGTCTCAGCGCCTGGCAATTAGTATAGAAGCACTGTCTTTGACTTCTCTGGATGTTTCCCAGGCGAGCTATTGACAAGTAAATCCTAGACGCTCGATCTTGGTTATTTTCGCTTTCGCGGCTGGCAGCAAAGTTCAGAACCATGTTTCTGTGAATAACTCTTGAACCGTAAGTCACAGACGCTCGCTCTTGGCTGCATTCGTTTCAGCTCGTGGCAGCCAGTCTAAAAAACACTATCTTGGACTTCTCTGGATGTTTCCCAGGCGAGCTATTGGCACCATGTTCAGAACCACTGCTTCTGAGGCTAATTCTTGAACCGTAAGTCATAGACGCTCTATCTTGGCGGCATTCGTCTCAGCGCCTGGCAATTAGTATAGAAGCACTGTTTCCCACTGTTTCTGAGGCTAATTCTTGAACCGTAAGTCAAAGACGCTAGATCTTGGCGGCATTCGTCTCAGCGCCTGGCAATTAGTATAGAAGCACTGTCTTTGACTTCTCTGGATGTTTCCTAGGCGAGCTATTGACAAGTAAATCCTAGACGCTCGATCTTGGTTCTTTTCGCTTTCGCGGCTGGCAGCAAAGTTCAGAACCATGTTTCTGTGAATAACTCTTGAACCGTAAGTCACAGACGCTCGCTCTTGGCTGCATTCGTTTCAGCTCGTGGCAGCCAGTCTAAAAAACACTATCTTGGACTTCTCTGGATGTTTCCCAGGCGAGCTATTGGCAGCATGTTCAGAACCACTGTTTCTGAGGCTAATTCTTGAACCGTAAGTCATAGACGCTCGATCTTGGCGGCATTCGTCTCAGCGCCAGGCAATTAGTATAGAAGCACTGTTTCCGAGGCTAATTCTTGAACCGTAAGTCATAGACGCTAGATCTTGGCGGCATTCGTCTCAGCGTCTGGCAATTAGTATAGAAGCACTGTCTTTGACTTCTCTGGATGTTTCCGAGGCGAGCTATTGACAAGTAAATCCTAGACGCTCGATCTTGGTTATTTTCGCTTTCGCGGCTGGCAGCAAAGTTCAGAACCATGTTTCTGTGAATAACTCTTGAACCGTAAGTCACAGACGCTCGCTCTTGGCTGCATTCGTTTCAGCTCGTGGCAGCCAGTCTAAAAAACACTATCTTGGACTTCTCTGGATGTTTCCCAGGTGAGCTATTGGCAGCATGTTCAGAACCACTGTTTCTGAGGCTAATTCTTGAACCGTAAGTCATAGACGCTCGGTCTTGGCGGCATTCGTCTCAGCGCCTGGCAATTAGTATAGAAGCACTGTTTCCCACTGTTTCTGAGGCTAATTCTTGAACCGTAAGTCATAGACGCTAGATCTTGGCGGCATTCGTCTCAGCGCCTGGCAATTAGTATAGAAGCACTGTCTTTGACTTCTCTGGATGTTTCCCAGGCGAGCTATTGACAAGTAAATCCTAGACGCTCGATCTTGGTTATTTTCGCTTTCGCGGCTGGCAGCAAAGTTCAGAACCATGTTTCTGTGAATAACTCTTGAACCGTAAGTCACAGACGCTCGCTCTTGGCTGCATTCGTTTCAGCTCTTGGCAGCCAGTCTAAAAAACACAATCTTGGACTTCTCTAGATGTTTCCCAGGCGAGCTATTGGCAGCATGTTCAGAACCACTGTTTCTGAGGCTAATTCTTGAACCGTAAGTCATAGACGCTCGATCTTGGCGGCATTCGTCTCAGCGCCTGGCAATTAGTATAGAAGCACTGTTTCCCACTGTTTCTGAGGCTAATTCTTGAACCGTAAGTCATAGACGCTAGATCTTGGCGGCATTCGTCTCAGCGCCTGGCAATTAGTATAGAAGCACTGTCTTTGACTTCTCTGGATGTTTCCTAAGCGAGCTATTGACAAGTAAATCCTAGACGCTCGATCTTGGTTATTTTCGCTTTCGCGGCTGGCAGCAAAGTTCAGAACCATGTTTCTGTGAATAACTCTTGAACCGTAAGTCACAGACGCTCGCTCTTGGCTGCATTCGTTTCAGCTCGTGGCAGCCAGTCTAAAAAACACTATCTTGGACTTCTCTGGATGTTTCCCAGGCGAGCTATTGGCAGCATGTTCAGAACCACTGTTTCTGAGGCTAATTCTTGAACCGTAAGTCATAGACGCTCGATCTTGGCGGCATTCGTCTCAGCGCCTGGCAATTAGTATAGAAGCACTGTTTCCCACTGTTTCTGAGGCTAATTCTTGAACCGTAAGTCATAGACGCTCGATCTTGGCGGCATTCGTCTCAGCGCCTGGCAATTAGTATAGAAGCACTGTTTCCCGCTGTTTCTGAGGCTAATTCTTGAACCGTAAGTCATAGACGCTAGATCTTGGCGGCATTCGTCTCAGCGCCTGGCAATTAGTATAGAAGCACTGTCTTTGATTTCTCTGGATGTTTCCCAGGCGAACTATTGACAAGTAAATCCTAGACGCTCGATCTTGGTTATTTTCGCTTTCGCGGCTGGCAGCAAAGTTCAGAAACCATGTTTCTGTGAATAACTCTTGAACCGTAAGTCACAGACGCTCGCTCTTGGCTGCATTCGTTTCAGCTCGTGGCAGCCAGTCTAAAAAACACTATCTTGGACTTCTCTGGATGTTTCCCAGGCGAGCTATTGGCAGCATGTTCAGAACCACTGTTTCTGAGGCTAACTCTTGAACCGTAAGTCATAGACGCTCGATCTTGGCGGCATTCGTCTCAGCGCCAGGCAATTAGTATATAAGCACTGTTTCCCACTGTTTCTGAGGCTAATTCTTGAACCGTAAGTCATAGACGCTCGATCTTGGCGGCATTCGTCTCAGCGCCTGGCAATTAGTATAGAAGCACTGTTTCCCGCTTTTTCTGAGGCTAATTCTTGAACCGTAAGTCATAGACGCTAGATCTTGGCGGCATTCGTCTCAGCGCCTGGCAATTAGTATAGAAGCACTGTCTTTGATTTCTCTGGATGTTTCCCAGGCGAACTATTGACAAGTAAATCCTAGACGCTCGATCTTGGTTATTTTCGCTTTCGCGGCTGGCAGCAAAGTTCAGAACCATGTTTCTGTGAATAACTCTTGAACCGTAAGTCACAGACGCTCGCTCTTGGCTGCATTCGTTTCAGCTCGTGGCAGCCAGTTTAAAAAACACTATCTTGGACTTCTCTGGATGTTTCCCAGGCGAGTTATTGGCAGCATGTTCATAACCACTGTTTCTGAGGCTAATTCTTGAACCGTAAGTCATAGACGCTTTATCTTGGCGGCATTCGTCTCAGCGTCAGGCAATTAGTATAGAAGCACTGTTTCCCACTATTTCTGAGGCTAATTGTTGAACCGTAAGTCATAGACGCTAGATCTTGGCGGCATTCGTCTCAGCGCCTGGCAATTAGTATAGAAGCACTGTCTTTGACTTCTCTGGATGTTTCCCAGGCGAGCTATTGACAAGTAAATCCTAGACGCTCGATCTTGGTTATTTTCGCTTTCGCGGCTGGCAGCAAAGTTCAGAACCATGTTTCTGTGAATAACTCTTGAACCGTAAGTCACAGACGCTCGCTCTTGGCTGCATTCGTTTCAGCTCGTGGCAGCCAGTATAAAAAACACTATCTTGGACTTCTCTGGATGTTTCCCAGGCGAGCTATTGGCAGCATGTTCAGAACCACTGTTTCTGAGGCTAATTCTTGAACCGTAAGTCATAGACGCTCGATCTTGGCGGCATTCGTCTCAGCGCCAGGCAATTAGTATATAAGCACTGTTTCCCACTGTTTCTGAGGCAAATTCTTGAACCGTAAGTCATAGACGCTCGATGGAGCACTGTGTTTGACTTCTCTGGATGTTTCCCAGGCGAGTTATTGACAAGTAAATCCTAGACGCTCGATCTTGGTTATTTTCGCATTCGCGGCTGGCAGTAAAAGAACCATGTTTCTGTGAATAACTCTTGAACCGTAAGTCACAGACGCTCGCTCTTGGCTGCATTCGATTCAGCTCGTGGCAGCCAGTCTAAAAAACACTATCTTGGACTTCTCTGCATGTTTCCCAGGCGAGCAATTGGCAGCATGTTCAGAACCATGTTTCTGTGAATAACTCCTGAACCGTAAGTCACAGACGCTCGCTCTTGGCTGCATTCGATTCAGCTCGTGGCAGCCAGTCTAAAAAACACTATCTTGGACTTCTCTGCATGTTTCCCAGGCGAGCAATTGGCAGCATGTTCAGAACCATGTTTCTGTGAATAACTCCTGAACCGTAAGTCACAGACGCTCGCTCTTGGCTGCATTCGATTCAGCTCGTGGCAGCCAGTCTAAAAAACACTATCTTGGACTTCTCTGCATGTTTCCCAGGCGAGCAATTGGCAGCATGTTCAGAACCATGTTTCTGTGAATAACTCCTGAACCGTAAGTCCTAGACGCTCGCTCTTGGCTGCATTCGATTCAGCTCGTGGCAGCCAGTCTAAAAAACACTATCTTGGACTTCTCTGCATGTTTCCCAGGCGAGCAATTGGCAGCATGTTCAGAACCATGTTTCTGAGGCTAATTCCTTAACCGTAAGTCCTAGACGCTCGATCTTGGCGGCATTCGTCTCAGCGCCTGGCAATTAGTATAGGAGCACTGTGTTTGACTTCTCTGGATGTTTCCCAGGCGAGTTATTGACAAGTAAATCCTAGACGCTCGATCTTGGTTATTTTCGCTTTCGCGGCTGGCAGTAAAAGAACCATGTTTCTGTGAATAACTCTTGAACCGTAAGTCACAGACGCTCGCTCTTGGCTGCATTCGATTCAGCTCGTGGCAGCCAGTCTAAAAAACACTATCTTGGACTTCTCTGCATGTTTCCCAGGCGAGCAATTGGCAGCATGTTCAGAACCATGTTTCTGTGAATAACTCCTGAACCGTAAGTCACAGACGCTCGCTCTTGGCTGCATTCGATTCAGCTCGTGGCAGCCAGTCTAAAAAACACTATCTTGGACTTCTCTGCATGTTTCCCAGGCGAGCAATTGGCAGCATGTTCAGAACCATGTTTCTGTGAATAACTCCTGAACCGTAAGTCACAGACGCTCGCTCTTGGCTGCATTCGATTCAGCTCGTGGCAGCCAGTCTAAAAAACACTATCTTGGACTTCTCTGCATGTTTCCCAGGCGAGCAATTGGCAGCATGTTCAGAACCATGTTTCTGTGAATAACTCCTGAACCGTAAGTCACAGACGCTCGCTCTTGGCTGCATTCGATTCAGCTCGTGGCAGCCAGTCTAAAAAACACTATCTTGGACTTCTCTGCATGTTTCCCAGGCGAGCAATTGGCAGCATGTTCAGAACCATGTTTCTGAGGCTAATTCCTTAACCGTAAGTCCTAGACGCTCGATCTTGGCGGCATTCGTCTCAGCGCCTGGCAATTAGTATAGGAGCACTGTGTTTGACTTCTCTGGATGTTTCCCAGGCGAGTTATTGACAAGTAAATCCTAGACGCTCGATCTTGGTTATTTTCGCTTTCGCGGCTGGCAGTAAAAGAACCATGTTTCTGTGAATAACTCTTGAACCGTAAGTCACAGACGCTCGCTCTTGGCTGCATTCGATTCAGCTCGTGGCAGCCAGTCTAAAAAACACTATCTTGGACTTCTCTGCATGTTTCCCAGGCGAGCAATTGGCAGCATGTTCAGAACCATGTTTCTGTGAATAACTCCTGAACCGTAAGTCACAGACGCTCGCTCTTGGCTGCATTCGATTCAGCTCGTGGCAGCCAGTCTAAAAAACACTATCTTGGACTTCTCTGCATGTTTCCCAGGCGAGCAATTGGCAGCATGTTCAGAACCATGTTTCTGTGAATAACTCCTGAACCGTAAGTCCTAGACGCTCGCTCTTGGCTGCATTCGATTCAGCTCGTGGCAGCCAGTCTAAAAAACACTATCTTGGACTTCTCTGCATGTTTCCCAGGCGAGCAATTGGCAGCATGTTCAGAACCACTGTTTCTGAGGCTAATTCTTGAACCGTAAGTCATAGACGCTCGATCTTGGCGGCATTCGTCTCAGCGCCAGGCAATTAGTATATAAGCACTGTTTCCCACTGTTTCTGAGGCTAATTCTTGAACCGTAAGTCATAGACGCTCGATGGAGCACTGTGTTTGACTTCTCTGGATGTTTCCCAGGCGAGTTATTGACAAGTAAATCCTAGACGCTCGATCTTGGTTATTTTCTCTTTCGCGGCTGGCAGTAAAAGAACCATGTTTCTGTGAATAACTCTTGAACCGTAAGTCACAGACGCTCGCTCTAAGCTGCATTCGATTCAGCTCGTGGCAGCCAGTCTAAAAAACACTATCTTGGACTTCTCTGCATGTTTCCCAGGCGAGCAATTGGCAGCATGTTCAGAACCATGTTTCTGTGAATAACTCCTGAACCGTAAGTCACAGACGCTCGCTCTTGGCTGCATTCGATTCAGCTCGTGGCAGCCAGTCTAAAAAACACTATCTTGGACTTCTCTGCATGTTTCCCAGGCGAGCAATTGGCAGCATGTTCAGAACCATGTTTCTGTGAATAACTCCTGAACCGTAAGTCACAGACGCTCGCTCTTGGCTGCATTCGATTCAGCTCGTGGCAGCCAGTCTAAAAAACACTATCTTGGACTTCTCTGCATGTTTCCCAGGCGAGCAATTGGCAGCATGTTCAGAACCATGTTTCTGTGAATAACTCCTGAACCGTAAGTCACAGACGCTCGCTCTTGGCTGCATTCGATTCAGCTCGTGGCAGCCAGTCTAAAAAACACTATCTTGGACTTCTCTGCATGTTTCCCAGGCGAGCAATTGGCAGCATGTTCAGAACCATGTTTCTGAGGCTAATTCCTTAACCGTAAGTCCTAGACGCTCGATCTTGGCGGCATTCGTCTCAGCGCCTGCAAAAAGTATAGGAGCACTGTGTTTGACTTCTCTGGATGTTTCCCAGGCGAGTTATTGACAAGTAAATCCTAGACGCTCGATCTTGGTTATTTTCGCTTTCGCGGCTGGCAGTAAAAGAACCATGTTTCTGTGAATAACTCTTGAACCGTAAGTCACAGACGCTCGCTCTTGGCTGCATTCGATTCAGCTCGTGGCAGCCAGTCTAAAAAACACTATCTTGGACTTCTCTGCATGTTTCCCAGGCGAGCAATTGGCAGCATGTTCAGAACCATGTTTCTGTGAATAACTCCTGAACCGTAAGTCACAGACGCTCGCTCTTGGCTGCATTCGATTCAGCTCGTGGCAGCCAGTCTAAAAAACACTATCTTGGACTTTTCTGCATGTTTCCCAGGCGAGCAATTGGCAGCATGTTCAGAACCATGTTTCTGAGGCTAATTCCTTAACCGTAAGTCCTAGACGCTCGATCTTGGCGGCATTCGTCTCAGCGCCTGGCAATTAGTATAGGAGCACTGTGTTTGACTTCTCTGGATGTTTCCCAGGCGAGCTATTGACAAGTAAATCCTAGACGCTCGATCTTGGTTATTTTCGCTTTCGCGGCTGGCAGCAAAGTTCAGAACCATGTTTCTGTGAATAACTCTTGAACCGTAAGTCACAGACGCTCGCTCTTGGCTGCATTCGTTTCAGCTCGTGGCAGCCAGTATAAAAAACACTATCTTGGACTTCTCTGGATGTTTCCCAGGCGAGCTATTGGCAGCATGTTCAGAACCACTGTTTCTGAGGCTAATTCTTGAACCGTAAGTCATAGACGCTCGATCTTGGCGGCATTCGTCTCAGCGCCAGGCAATTAGTATATAAGCACTGTTTCCCACTGTTTCTGAGGCTAATTCTTGAACCGTAAGTCATAGACGCTCGATGGAGCACTGTGTTTGACTTCTCTGGATGTTTCCCAGGCGAGTTATTGACAAGTAAATCCTAGACGCTCGATCTTGGTTATTTTCGCTTTCGCGGCTGGCAGTAAAAGAACCATGTTTCTGTGAATAACTCTTGAACCGTAAGTCACAGACGCTCGCTCTTAGCTGCATTCGATTCAGCTCGTGGCAGCCAGTCTAAAAAACACTATCTTGGACTTCTCTGCATGTTTCCCAGGCGAGCAATTGGCAGCATGTTCAGAACCATGTTTCTGTGAATAACTCCTGAACCGTAAGTCCTAGACGCTCGCTCTTGGCTGCATTCGATTCAGCTCATGGCAGCCAGTCTAAAAAACACTATCTTGGACTTCTCTGCATGTTTCCCAGGCGAGCAATTGGCAGCATGTTCAGAACCATGTTTCTGAGGCTAATTCCTTAACCGTAAGTCCTAGACGCTCGATCTTGGCGGCATTCGTCTCAGCGCCTGGCAATTAGTATAGGAGCACTGTGTTTGACTTCTCTGGATGTTTCCCAGGCGAGTTATTGACAAGTAAATCCTAGACGCTCGATCTTGGTTATTTTCGCTTTCGCGGCTGGCAGTAAAAGAACCATGTTTCTGTGAATAACTCTTGAACCGTAAGTCACAGACGCTCGCTCTTGGCTGCATTCGATTCAGCTCGTGGCAGCCAGTCTAAAAAACACTATCTTGGACTTCTCTGCATGTTTCCCAGGCGAGCAATTGGCAGCATGTTCAGAACCATGTTTCTGTGAATAACTACTGAACCGTAAGTCACAGACGCTCGCTCTTGGCTGCATTCGATTCAGCTCGTGGCAGCCAGTCTAAAAAACACTATCTTGGACTTCTCTGCATGTTTCCCAGGCGAGCAATTGGCAGCATGTTCAGAACCATGTTTCTGTGAATAACTCCTGAACCGTAAGTCACAGACGCTCGCTCTTGGCTGCATTCGATTCAGCTCGTGGCAGCCAGTCTAAAAAACACTATCTTGGACTTCTCTGCATGTTTCCCAGGCGAGCAATTGGCAGCATGTTCAGAACCATGTTTCTGAGGCTAATTCCTTAACCGTAAGTCCTAGACGCTCGATCTTGGCGGCATTCGTCTCAGCGCCTGGCAATTAGTATAGGAGCACTGTGTTTGACTTCTCTGGATGTTTCCCAGGCGAGTTATTGACAAGTAAATCCTAGACGCTCGATCTTGGTTATTTTCGCTTTCGCGGCTGGCAGTAAAAGAACCATGTTTCTGTGAATAACTCTTGAACCGTAAGTCACAGACGCTCGCTCTTGGCTGCATTCGATTCAGCTCGTGGCAGCCAGTCTAAAAAACACTATCTTGGACTTCTCTGCATGTTTCCCAGGCGAGCAATTGGCAGCATGTTCAGAACCATGTTTCTGTGAATAACTCCTGAACCGTAAGTCACAGACGCTCGCTCTTGGCTGCATTCGATTCAGCTCGTGGCAGCCAGTCTAAAAAACACTATCTTGGACTTCTCTGCATGTTTCCCAGGCGAGCAATTGGCAGCATGTTCAGAACCATGTTTCTGTGAATAACTCCTGAACCGTAAGTCACAGACGCTCGCTCTTGGCTGCATTCGATTCAGCTCGTGGCAGCCAGTCTAAAAAACACTATCTTGGACTTCTCTGCATGTTTCCCAGGCGAGCAATTGGCAGCATGTTCAGAACCATGTTTCTGTGAATAACTCCTGAACCGTAAGTCCTAGACGCTCGCTCTTGGCTGCATTCGATTCAGCTCGTGGCAGCCAGTCTAAAAAACACTATCTTGGACTTCTCTGCATGTTTCCCAGGCGAGCAATTGGCAGCATGTTCAGAACCATGTTTCTGAGGCTAATTCCTTAACCGTAAGTCCTAGACGCTCGATCTTGGCGGCATTCGTCTCAGCGCCTGGCAATTAGTATAGGAGCACTGTGTTTGACTTCTCTGGATGTTTCCCAGGCGAGTTATTGACAAGTAAATCCTAGACGCTCGATCTTGGTTATTTTCGCTTTCGCGGCTGGCAGTAAAAGAACCATGTTTCTGTGAATAACTCTTGAACCGTAAGTCACAGACACTCGCTCTTGGCTGCATTCGATTCAGCTCGTGGCAGCCAGTCTAAAAAACACTCTCTTGGACTTCTCTGCATGTTTCCCAGGCGAGCAATTGGCAGCATGTTCAGAACCATGTTTCTGTGAATAACTCCTGAACCGTAAGTCACAGACGCTCGCTCTTGGCTGCATTCGATTCAGCTCGTGGCAGCCAGTCTAAAAAACACTATCTTGGACTTCTCTGCATGTTTCCCAGGCGAGCAATTGGCAGCATGTTCAGAACCATGTTTCTGTGAATAACTCCTGAACCGTAAGTCACAGACGCTCGCTCTTGGCTGCATTCGATTCAGCTCGTGGCAGCCAGTCTAAAAAACACTATCTTGGACTTCTCTGCATGTTTCCCAGGCGAGCAATTGGCAGCATGTTCAGAACCATGTTTCTGAGGCTAATTCCTTAACCGTAAGTCCTAGACGCTCGATCTTGGCGGCATTCGTCTCAGCGCCTGGCAATTAGTATAGGAGCACTGTGTTTGACTTCTCTGGATGTTTCCCAGGCGAGTTATTGAAAAGTAAATCCTAGACGCTCGATCTTGGTTATTTTCGCTTTCGCGGCTGGCAGTAAAAGAACCATGTTTCTGTGAATAACTCTTGAACCGTAAGTCACAGACGCTCGCTCTTGGCTGCATTCGATTCAGCTCGTGGCAGCCAGTCTAAAAAACACTATCTTGGACTTCTCTGCATGTTTCCCAGGCGAGCAATTGGCAGCATGTTCAGAACCATGTTTCTGTGAATAACTCCTGAACCGTAAGTCACAGACGCTCGCTCTTGGCTGCATTCGATTCAGCTCGTGGCAGCCAGTCTAAAAAACACTATCTTGGACTTCTCTGCATGTTTCCCAGGCGAGCAATTGGCAGCATGTTCAGAACCATGTTTCTGTGAATAACTCCTGAACCGTAAGTCACAGACGCTCGCTCTTGGCTGCATTCGATTCAGCTCGTGGCAGCCAGTCTAAAAAACACTATCTTGGACTTCTCTGCATGTTTCCCAGGCGAGCAATTGGCAGCATGTTCAGAACCATGTTTCTGTGAATAACTCCTGAACCGTAAGTCACAGACGCTCGCTCTTGGCTGCATTCGATTCAGCTCGTGGCAGCCAGTCTAAAAAACACTATCTTGGACTTCTCTGCATGTTTCCCAGGCGAGCAATTGGCAGCATGTTCAGAACCATGTTTCTGTGAATAACTCCTGAACCGTAAGTCCTAGACGCTCGCTCTTGGCTGCATTCGATTCAGCTCGTGGCAGCCAGTCTAAAAAACACTATCTTGGACTTCTCTGCATGTTTCCCAGGCGAGCAATTGGCAGCATGTTCAGAACCATGTTTCTGAGGCTAATTCCTTAACCGTAAGTCCTAGACGCTCGATCTTGGCGGCATTCGTCTCAGCGCCTGGCAATTAGTATAGGAGCACTGTGTTTGACTTCTCTGGATGTTTCCCAGGCGAGTTATTGACAAGTAAATCCTAGACGCTCGATCTTGGTTATTTTCGCTTTCGCGGCTGGCAGTAAAAGAACCATGTTTCTGTGAATAACTCTTGAACCGTAAGTCACAGTCGCTCGCTCTTGGCTGCATTCGATTCAGCTCGTGGCAGCCAGTCTAAAAAACACTATCTTGGACTTCTCTGCATGTTTCCCAGGCGAGCAATTGGCAGCATGTTCAGAACCATGTTTCTGTGAATAACTCCTGAACCGTAAGTCACAGACGCTCGCTCTTGGCTGCATTCGATTCAGCTCGTGGCAGCCAGTCTAAAAAACACTATCTTGGACTTCTCTGCATGTTTCCCAGGCGAGCAATTGGCAGCATGTTCAGAACCATGTTTCTGTGAATAACTCCTGAACCGTAAGTCCTAGACGCTCGATCTTGGCTGCATTCGATTCAGCTCGTGGCAGCCAGTCTAAAAAACACTATCTTGGACTTCTCTGCATGTTTCCCAGGCGAGCAATTGGCAGCATGTTCAGAACCATGTTTCTGAGGCTAATTCCTTAACCGTAAGTCCTAGACGCTCGATCTTGGCGGCATTCGTCTCAGCGCCTGGCAATTAGTATAGGAGCACTGTGTTTGACTTCTCTGGATGTTTCCCAGGCGAGTTATTGACAAGTAAATCCTAGACGCTCGATCTTGGTTATTTTCGCTTTCGCGGCTGGCAGTAAAAGAACCATGTTTCTGTGAATAACTCTTGAACCGTAAGTCACAGACGCTCGCTCTTGGCTGCATTCGATTCAGCTCGTGGCAGCCAGTCTAAAAAACACTATCTTGGACTTCTCTGCATGTTTCCCAGGCGAGCAATTGGCAGCATGTTCAGAACCATGTTTCTGTGAATAACTCCTGAACCGTAAGTCACAGACGCTCGCTCTTGGCTGCATTCGATTCAGCTCGTGGCAGCCAGTCTAAAAAACACTATCTTGGACTTCTCTGCATGTTTCCCAGGCGAGCAATTGGCAGCATGTTCAGAACCATGTTTCTGTGAATAACTCCTGAACCGTAAGTCACAGACGCTCGCTCTTGGCTGCATTCGATTCAGCTCGTGGCAGCCAGTCTAAAAAACACTATCTTGGACTTCTCTGCATGTTTCCCAGGCGAGCAATTGGCAGCATGTTCAGAACCATGTTTCTGTGAATAACTCCTGAACCGTAAGTCCTAGACGCTCGCTCTTGGCTGCATTCGATTCAGCTCGTGGCAGCCAGTCTAAAAAACACTATCTTGGACTTCTCTGCATGTTTCCCAGGCGAGCAATTGGCAGCATGTTCAGAACCATGTTTCTGTGAATAACTCCTGAACCGTAAGTCCTAGATGCTCGCTCTTGGCTGCATTCGATTCAGCTCGTGGCAGCCAGTCTAAAAAACACTATCTTGGACTTCTCTGCATGTTTCCCAGGCGAGCAATTGGCAGCATGTTCAGAACCATGTTTCTGAGGCTAATTCCTTAACCGTAAGTCCTAGACGCTCGATCTTGGCGGCATTCGTCTCAGCGCCTGGCAATTAGTATAGGAGCACTGTGTTTGACTTCTCTGGATGTTTCCCAGGCGAGTTATTGACAAGTAAATCCTAGACGCTCGATCTTGGTTATTTTCGCTTTCGCGGCTGGCAGTAAAAGAACCATGTTTCTGTGAATAACTCTTGAACCGTAAGTCACAGACGCTCGCTCTTGGCTGCATTCGATTCAGCTCGTGGCAGCCAGTCTAAAAAACACTATCTTGGACTTCTCTGCATGTTTCCCAGGCGAGCAATTGGCAGCATGTTCAGAACCATGTTTCTGTGAATAACTCCTGAACCGTAAGTCACAGACGCTCGCTCTTGGCTGCATTCGATTCAGCTCGTGGCAGCCAGTCTAAAAAACACTATCTTGGACTTCTCTGCATGTTTCCCAGGCGAGCAATTGGCAGCATGTTCAGAACCATGTTTCTGTGAATAACTCCTGAACCGTAAGTCACAGACGCTCGCTCTTGGCTGCATTCGATTCAGCTCGTGGCAGCCAGTCTAAAAAACACTATCTTGGACTTCTCTGCATGTTTCCCAGGCGAGCAATTGGCAGCATGTTCAGAACCATGTTTCTGTGAATAACTCCTGAACCGTAAGTCCTAGACGCTCGCTCTTGGCTGCATTCGATTCAGCTCGTGGCAGCCAGTCTAAAAAACACTATCTTGGACTTCTCTGCATGTTTCCCAGGCGAGCAATTGGCAGCATGTTCAGAACCATGTTTCTGAGGCTAATTCCTTAACCGTAAGTCCTAGACGCTCGATCTTGGCGGCATTCGTCTCAGCGCCTGGCAATTAGTATAGGAGCACTGTGTTTGACTTCTCTGGATGTTTCCCAGGCGAGTTATTGACAAGTAAATCCTAGACGCTCGATCTTGGTTATTTTCGCTTTCGCGGCTGGCAGTAAAAGAACCATGTTTCTGTGAATAACTCTTGAACCGTAAGTCACAGAAGCTCGCTCTTGGCTGCATTCGATTCAGCTCGTGGCAGCCAGTCTAAAAAACACTATCTTGGACTTCTCTGCATGTTTCCCAGGCGAGCAATTGGCAGCATGTTCAGAACCATGTTTCTGTGAATAACTCCTGAACCGTAAGTCACAGACGCTCGCTCTTGGCTGCATTCGATTCAGCTCGTGGCAGCCAGTCTAAAAAACACTATCTTGGACTTCTCTGCATGTTTCCCAGGCGAGCAATTGGCAGCATGTTCAGAACCATGTTTCTGTGAATAACTCCTGAACCGTAAGTCACAGACGCTCGCTCTTGGCTGCATTCGATTCAGCTCGTGGCAGCCAGTCTAAAAAAACACTATCTTGGACTTTTCTGCATGTTTCCCAGGCGAGCAATTGGCAGCATGTTCAGAACCATGTTTCTGTGAATAACTCCTGAACCGTAAGTCCTAGACGCTCGCTCTTGGCTGCATTCGATTCAGCTCGTGGCAGCCAGTCTAAAAAACACTATCTTGGACTTCTCTGCATGTTTCCCAGGCGAGCAATTGGCAGCATGTTCAGAACCATGTTTCTGTGAATAACTCCTGAACCGTAAGTCCTAGATGCTCGCTCTTGGCTGCATTCGATTCAGCTCGTGGCAGCCAGTCTAAAAAACACTATCTTGGACTTCTCTGCATGTTTCCCAGGCGAGCAATTGGCAGCATGTTCAGAACCATGTTTCTGAGGCTAATTCCTTAACCGTAAGTCCTAGACGCTCGATCTTGGCGGCATTCGTCTCAGCGCCTGGCAATTAGTATAGGAGCACTGTGTTTGACTTCTCTGGATGTTTCCCAGGCGAGTTATTGACAAGTAAATCCTAGACGCTCGATCTTGGTTATTTTCGCTTTCGCGGCTGGCAGTAAAAGAACCATGTTTCTGTGAATAACTCTTGAACCGTAAGTCACAGACGCTCGCTCTTGGCTGCATTCGATTCAGCTCGTGGCAGCCAGTCTAAAAAACACTATCTTGGACTTCTCTGCATGTTTCCCAGGCGAGCAATTGGCAGCATGTTCAGAACCATGTTTCTGTGAATAACTCCTGAACCGTAAGTCACAGACGCTCGCTCTTGGCTGCATTCGATTCAGCTCGTGGCAGCCAGTCTAAAAAACACTATCTTGGACTTCTCTGCATGTTTCCCAGGCGAGCAATTGGCAGCATGTTCAGAACCATGTTTCTGTGAATAACTCCTGAACCGTAAGTCACAGACGCTCGCTCTTGGCTGCATTCGATTCAGCTCGTGGCAGCCAGTCTAAAAAACACTATCTTGGACTTCTCTGCATGTTTCCCAGGCGAGCAATTGGCAGCATGTTCAGAACCATGTTTCTGAGGCTAATTCCTTAACCGTAAGTCCTAGACGCTCGATCTTGGCGGCATTCGTCTCAGCGCCTGGCAATTAGTATAGGAGCACTGTGTTTGACTTCTCTGGATGTTTCCCAGGCGAGTTATTGACAAGTAAATCCTAGACGCTCGATCTTGGTTATTTTCGCTTTCGCGGCTGGCAGTAAAAGAACCATGTTTCTGTGAATAACTCTTGAACCGTAAGTCACAGACGCTCGCTCTTGGCTGCATTCGATTCAGCTCGTGGCAGCCAGTCTAAAAAACACTATCTTGGACTTCTCTGCATGTTTCCCAGGCGAGCAATTGGCAGCATGTTCAGAACCATGTTTCTGTGAATAACTCCTGAACCGTAAGTCACAGACGCTCGCTCTTGGCTGCATTCGATTCAGCTCGTGGCAGCCAGTCTAAAAAACACTATCTTGGACTTCTCTGCATGTTTCCCAGGCGAGCAATTGGCAGCATATTCAGAACCATGTTTCTGTGAATAACTCCTGAACCGTAAGTCACAGACGCTCGCTCTTGGCTGCATTCGATTCAGCTCGTGGCAGCCAGTCTAAAAAACACTATCTTGGACTTCTCTGCATGTTTCCCAGGCGAGCAATTGGCAGCATGTTCAGAACCATGTTTCTGTGAATAACTCCTGAACCGTAAGTCCTAGACGCTCGCTCTTGGCTGCATTCGATTCAGCTCGTGGCAGCCAGTCTAAAAAACACTATCTTGGACTTCTCTGCATGTTTCCCAGGCGAGCAATTGGCAGCATGTTCAGAACCATGTTTCTGAGGCTAATTCCTTAACCGTAAGTCCTAGACGCTCGATCTTGGCGGCATTCGTCTCAGCGCCTGGCAATTAGTATAGGAGCACTGTGTTTGACTTCTCTGGATGTTTCCCAGGCGAGTTATTGACAAGTAAATCCTAGACGCTCGATCTTGGTTATTTTCGCTTTCGCGGCTGGCAGTAAAAGAACCATGTTTCTGTGAATAACTCTTGAACCGTAAGTCACAGACGCTCGCTCTTGGCTGCATTCGATTCAGCTCGTGGCAGCCAGTCTAAAAAACACTATCTTGGACTTCTCTGCATGTTTCCCAGGCGAGCAATTGGCAGCATGTTCAGAACCATGTTTCTGTGAATAACTCCTGAACCGTAAGTCACAGACGCTCGCTCTTGGCTGCATTCGATTCAGCTCGTGGCAGCCAGTCTAAAAAACACTATCTTGGACTTCTGTGCATGTTTCCCAGGCGAGCAATTGGCAGCATGTTCAGAACCATGTTTCTGTGAATAACTCCTGAACCGTAAGTCCTAGACGCTCGCTCTTGGCTGCATTCGATTCAGCTCGTGGCAGCCAGTCTAAAAAACACTATCTTGGACTTCTCTGCATGTTTCCCAGGCGAGCAATTGGCAGCATGTTCAGAACCATGTTTCTGAGGCTAATTCCTTAACCGTAAGTCCTAGACGCTCGATCTTGGCGGCATTCGTCTCAGCGCCTGGCAATTAGTATAGTAGCACTGTGTTTGACTTCTCTGGATGTTTCCCAGGCGAGTTATTGACAAGTAAATCCTAGACGCTCGATCTTGGTTATTTTCGCTTTCGCGGCTGGCAGTAAAAGAACCATGTTTCTGTGAATAACTCTTGAACCGTAAGTCACAGACGCTCGCTCTTGGCTGCATTCGATTCAGCTCGTGGCAGCCAGTCTAAAAAACACTATCTTGGACTTCTCTGCATGTTTCCCAGGCGAGCAATTGGCAGCATGTTCAGAACCATGTTTCTGTGAATAACTCCTGAACCGTAAGTCACAGACGCTCGCTCTTGGCTGCATTCGATTCAGCTCGTGGCAGCCAGTCTAAAAAACACTATCTTGGACTTCTCTGCATGTTTCCCAGGCGAGCAATTGGCAGCATGTTCAGAACCATGTTTCTGTGAATAACTCCTGAACCGTAAGTCCTAGACGCTCGCTCTTGGCTGCATTCGATTCAGCTCGTGGCAGCCAGTCTAAAAAACACTATCTTGGATTTCTCTGCATGTTTCCCAGGCGAGCAATTGGCAGCATGTTCAGAACCATGTTTTTGAGGCTAATTCCTTAACCGTAAGTCCTAGACGCTCGATCTTGGCGGCATTCGTCTCAGCGCCTGGCAATTAGTATAGGAGCACTGTGTTTGACTTCTCTGGATGTTTCCCAGGCGAGTTATTGACAAGTAAATCCTAGACGCTCGATCTTGGTTATTTTCGCTTTCGCGGCTGGCAGTAAAAGAACCATGTTTCTGTGAATAACTCTTGAACCGTAAGTCACAGACGCTCGCTTTTGGCTGCATTCGATTCAGCTCGTGGCAGCCAGTCTAAAAAACACTATCTTGGACTTCTCTGCATGTTTCCCAGGCGAGCAATTGGCAGCATGTTCAGAACCATGTTTCTGTGAATAACTCCTGAACCGTAAGTCACAGACGCTCGCTCTTGGCTGCATTCGATTCAGCTCGTGGCAGCCAGTCTAAAAAACACTATCTTGGACTTCTCTGCATGTTTCCCAGGCGAGCAATTGGCAGCATGTTCAGAACCATGTTTCTGTGAATAACTCCTGAACCGTAAGTCACAGACGCTCGCTCTTGGCTGCATTCGATTCAGCTCGTGGCAGCCAGTCTAAAAAACACTATCTTGGACTTCTCTGCATGTTTCCCAGGCGAGCAATTGGCAGCATGTTCAGAACCATGTTTCTGTGAATAACTCCTGAACCGTAAGTCCTAGACGCTCGCTCTTGGCTGCATTCGATTCAGCTCGTGGCAGCCAGTCTAAAAAACACTATCTTGGACTTCTCTGCATGTTTCCCAGGCGAGCAATTGGCAGCATGTTCAGAACCATGTTTCTGAGGCTAATTCCTTAACCGTAAGTCCTAGACGCTCGATCTTGGCGGCATTCGTCTCAGCGCCTGGCAATTAGTATAGGAGCACTGTGTTTGACTTCTCTGGATGTTTCCCAGGCGAGTTATTGACAAGTAAATCCTAGACGCTCGATCTTGGTTATTTTCGCTTTCGCGGCTGGCAGTAAAAGAACCATGTTTCTGTGAATAACTCTTGAACCGTAAGTCACAGACGCTCGCTCTTGGCTGCATTCGATTCAGCTCGTGGCAGCCAGTCTAAAAAACACTATCTTGGACTTCTCTGCATGTTTCCCAGGCGAGCAATTGGCAGCATGTTCAGAACCATGTTTCTGTGAATAACTCCTGAACCGTAAGTCACAGACGCTCGCTCTTGGCTGCATTCGATTCAGCTCGTGGCAGCCAGTCTAAAAAACACTATCTTGGACTTCTCTGCATGTTTCCCAGGCGAGCAATTGGCAGCATGTTCAGAACCATGTTTCTGTGAATAACTCCTGAACCGTAAGTCCTAGACGCTCGCTCTTGGCTGCATTCGATTCAGCTCGTGGCAGCCAGTCTAAAAAACACTATCTTGGACTTCTCTGCATGTTTCCCAGGCGAGCAATTGGCAGCATGTTCAGAACCATGTTTCTGAGGCTAATTCCTTAACCGTAAGTCCTAGACGCTCGATCTTGGCGGCATTCGTCTCAGCACCTGGCAATTAGTATAGTAGCACTGTGTTTGACTTCTCTGGATGTTTCCCAGGCGAGTTATTGACAAGTAAATCCTAGACGCTCGATCTTGGTTATTTTCGCTTTCGCGGCTGGCAGTAAAAGAACCATGTTTCTGTGAATAACTCTTGAACCGTAAGTCACAGACGCTCGCTCTTGGCTGCATTCGATTCAGCTCGTGGCAGCCAGTCTAAAAAACACTATCTTGGACTTCTCTGCATGTTTCCCAGGCGAGCAATTGGCAGCATGTTCAGAACCATGTTTCTGTGAATAACTCCTGAACCGTAAGTCACAGACGCTCGCTCTTGGCTGAATTCGATTCAGCTCGTGGCAGCCAGTCTAAAAAACACTATCTTGGACTTCTCTGCATGTTTCCCAGGCGAGCAATTGGCAGCATGTTCAGAACCATGTTTCTGTGAATAACTCCTGAACCGTAAGTCCTAGACGCTCGCTCTTGGCTGCATTCGATTCAGCTCGTGGCAGCCAGTCTAAAAAACACTATCTTGGACTTCTCTGCATGTTTCCCAGGCGAGCAATTGGCAGCATGTTCAGAACCATGTTTCTGAGGCTAATTCCTTAACCGTAAGTCCTAGACGCTCGATCTTGGCGGCATTCGTCTCAGCGCCTGGCAATTAGTATAGGAGCACTGTGTTTGACTTCTCTGGATGTTTCCCAGGCGAGTTATTGACAAGTAAATCCTAGACGCTCGATCTTGGTTATTTTCGCTTTCGCGGCTGGCAGTAAAAGAACCATGTTTCTGTGAATAACTCTTGAACCGTAAGTCACAGACGCTCGCTCTTGGCTGCATTCGATTCAGCTCGTGGCAGCCAGTCTAAAAAACACTATCTTGGACTTCTCTGCATGTTTCCCAGGCGAGCAATTGGCAGCATGTTCAGAACCATGTTTCTGTGAATAACTCCTGAACCGTAAGTCACAGACGCTCGCTCTTGGCTGCATTCGATTCAGCTCGTGGCAGCCAGTCTAAAAAACACTATCTTGGACTTCTCTGCATGTTTCCCAGGCGAGCAATTGGCAGCATGTTCAGAACCATGTTTATGTGAATAACTCCTGAACCGTAAGTCACAGACGCTCGCTCTTGGCTGCATTCGATTCAGCTCGTGGCAGCCAGTCTAAAAAACACTATCTTGGACTTCTCTGCATGTTTCCCAGGCGAGCAATTGGCAGCATGTTCAGAACCATGTTTCTGTGAATAACTCCTGAACCGTAAGTTCTAGACGCTCGCTCTTGGCTGCATTCGATTCAGCTCGTGGCAGCCAGTCTAAAAAACACTATCTTGGACTTCTCTGCATGTTTCCCAGGCGAGCAATTGGCAGCATGTTCAGAACCATGTTTCTGAGGCTAATTCCTTAACCGTAAGTCCTAGACGCTCGATCTTGGCGGCATTCGTCTCAGCGCCTGGCAATTAGTATAGGAGCACTGTGTTTGACTTCTCTGGATGTTTCCCAGGCGAGTTATTGACAAGTAAATCCTAGACGCTCGATCTTGGTTATTTTCGCTTTCGCGGCTGGCAGTAAAAGAACCATGTTTCTGTGAATAACTCTTGAACCGTAAGTCACAGACGCTCGCTCTTGGCTGCATTCGATTCAGCTCGTGGCAGCCAGTCTAAAAAACACTATCTTGGACTTCTCTGCATGTTTCCCAGGCGAGCAATTGGCAGCATGTTCAGAACCATGTTTCTGTGAATAACTCCTGAACCGTAAGTCACAGACGCTCGCTCTTGGCTGCATTCTATTCAGCTCGTGGCAGCCAGTCTAAAAAACACTATCTTGGACTTCTCTGCATGTTTCCCAGGCGAGCAATTGGCAGCATGTTCAGAACCATGTTTCTGTGAATAACTCCTGAACCGTAAGTCCTAGACGCTCGCTCTTGGCTGCATTCGATTCAGCTCGTGGCAGCCAGTCTAAAAAACACTATCTTGGACTTCTCTGCATGTTTCCCAGGCGAGCAATTGGCAGCATGTTCAGAACCATGTTTCTGAGGCTAATTCCTTAACCGTAAGTCCTAGACGCTCGATCTTGGCGGCATTCGTCTCAGCGCCTGGCAATTAGTATAGGAGCACTGTGTTTGACTTCTCTGGATGTTTCCCAGGCGAGTTATTGACAAGTAAATCCTAGACGCTCGATCTTGGTTATTTTCGCTTTCGCGGCTGGCAGTAAAAGAACCATGTTTCTGTGAATAACTCTTGAACCGTAAGTCACAGACGCTCGCTCTTGGCTGCATTCGATTCAGCTCGTGGCAGCCAGTCTAAAAAACACTATCTTGGACTTCTCTGCATGTTTCCCAGGCGAGCAATTGGCAGCATGTTCAGAACCATGTTTCTGTGAATAACTCCTGAACCGTAAGTCACAGACGCTCGCTCTTGGCTGCATTCGATTCAGCTCGTGGCAGCCAGTCTAAAAACACTATCTTGGACTTCTCTGCATGTTTCCCAGGCGAGCAATTGGCAGCATGTTCAGAACCATGTTTCTGTGAATAACTCCTGAACCGTAAGTCCTAGACGCTCGCTCTTGGCTGCATTCGATTCAGCTCATGGCAGCCAGTCTAAAAAACACTATCTTGGACTTCTCTGCATGTTTCCCAGGCGAGCAATTGGCAGCATGTTCAGAACCATGTTTCTGAGGCTAATTCCTTAACCGTAAGTCCTAGACGCTCGATCTTGGCGGCATTCGTCTCAGCGCCTGGCAATTAGTATAGGAGCACTGTGTTTGACTTCTCTGGATGTTTCCCAGGCGAGTTATTGACAAGTAAATCCTAGACGCTCGATCTTGGTTATTTTCGCTTTCGCGGCTGGCAGTAAAAGAACCATGTTTCTGTGAATAACTCTTGAACCGTAAGTCACAGACGCTCGCTCTTGGCTGCATTCGATTCAGCTCGTGGCAGCCAGTCTAAAAAAACACTATCTTGGACTTCTCTGCATGTTTCCCAGGCGAGCAATTGGCAGCATGTTCAGAACCATGTTTCTGTGAATAACTCCTGAACCGTAAGTCCTAGACGCTCGCTCTTGGCTGCATTCGATTCAGCTCGTGGCAGCCAGTCTAAAAAACACTATCTTGGACTTCTCTGCATGTTTCCCAGGCGAGCAATTGGCAGCATGTTCAGAACCATGTTTCTGAGGCTAATTCCTTAACCGTAAGTCCTAGACGCTCGATCTTGGCGGCATTCGTCTCAGCGCCTGGCAATTAGTATAGGAGCACTGTGTTTGACTTCTCTGGATGTTTCCCAGGCGAGTTATTGACAAGTAAATCCTAGACGCTCGATCTTGGTTATTTTCGCTTTCGCGGCTGGCAGTAAAAGAACCATGTTTCTGTGAATAACTCTTGAACCGTAAGTCACAGACGCTCGCTCTTGGCTGCATTCGATTCAGCTCGTGGCAGCCAGTCTAAAAAAACACTATCTTGGACTTCTCTGCATGTTTCCCAGGCGAGCAATTGGCAGCATGTTCAGAACCATGTTTCTGTGAATAACTCCTGAACCGTAAGTCCTAGACGCTCGCTCTTGGCTGCATTCGATTCAGCTCGTGGCAGCCAGTCTAAAAAACACTATCTTGGACTTCTCTGCATGTTTCCCAGGCGAGCAATTGGCAGCATGTTCAGAACCATGTTTCTGAGGCTAATTCCTTAACCGTAAGTCCTAGACGCTCGATCTTGGCGGCATTCGTCTCAGCGCCTGGCAATTAGTATAGGAGCACTGTGTTTGACTTCTCTGGATGTTTCCCAGGCGAGTTATTGACAAGTAAATCCTAGACGCTCGATCTTGGTTATTTTCGCTTTCGCGGCTGGCAGTAAAAGAACCATGTTTCTGTGAATAACTCTTGAACCGTAAGTCACAGACGCTCGCTCTTGGCTGCATTCGATTCAGCTCGTGGCAGCCAGTCTAAAAAACACTATCTTGGACTTCTCTGCATGTTTCCCAGGCGAGCAATTGGCAGCATGTTCAGAACCATGTTTCTGTGAATAACTCCTGAACCGTAAGTCACAGACGCTCGCTCTTGGCTGCATTCGATTCAGCTCGTGGCAGCCAGTCTAAAAAACACTATCTTGGACTTCTCTGCATGTTTCCCAGGCGAGCAATTGGCAGCATGTTCAGAACCATGTTTCTGTGAATAACTCCTGAACCGTAAGTCACAGACGCTCGCTCTTGGCTGCATTCGATTCAGCTCGTGGCAGCCAGTCTAAAAAACACTATCTTGGACTTCTCTGCATGTTTCCCAGGCGAGCAATTGGCAGCATGTTCAGAACCATGTTTCTGAGGCTAATTCCTTAACCGTAAGTCCTAGACGCTCGATCTTGGCGGCATTCGTCTCAGCGCCTGGCAATTAGTATAGGAGCACTGTGTTTGACTTCTCTGGATGTTTCCCAGGCGAGTTATTGACAAGTAAATCCTAGACGCTCGATCTTGGTTATTTTCGCTTTCGCGGCTGGCAGTAAAAGAACCATGTTTCTGTGAATAACTCTTGAACCGTAAGTCACAGACGCTCGCTCTTGGCTGCATTCGATTCAGCTCGTGGCAGCCAGTCTAAAAAAACACTATCTTGGACTTCTCTGCATGTTTCCCAGGCGAGCAATTGGCAGCATGTTCAGAACCATGTTTCTGTGAATAACTCCTGAACCGTAAGTCCTAGACGCTCGCTCTTGGCTGCATTCGATTCAGCTCGTGGCAGCCAGTCTAAAAAACACTATCTTGGACTTCTCTGCATGTTTCCCAGGCGAGCAATTGGCAGCATGTTCAGAACCATGTTTCTGAGGCTAATTCCTTAACCGTAAGTCCTAGACGCTCGATCTTGGCGGCATTCGTCTCAGCGCCTGGCAATTAGTATAGGAGCACTGTGTTTGACTTATCTGGATGTTTCCCAGGCGAGTTATTGACAAGTAAATCCTAGACGCTCGATCTTGGTTATTTTCGCTTTCGCGGCTGGCAGTAAAAGAACCATGTTTCTGTGAATAACTCTTGAACCGTAAGTCACAGACGCTCGCTCTTGGCTGCATTCGATTCAGCTCGTGGCAGCCAGTCTAAAAAACACTATCTTGGACTTCTCTGCATGTTTCCCAGGCGAGCAATTGGCAGCATGTTCAGAACCATGTTTCTGAGGCTAATTCCTTAACCGTAAGTCCTAGACGCTCGATCTTGGCGGCATTCGTCTCAGCGCCTGGCAATTAGTATAGGAGCACTGTGTTTGACTTATCTGGATGTTTCCCAGGCGAGTTATTGACAAGTAAATCCTAGACGCTCGATCTTGGTTATTTTCGCTTTCGCGGCTGGCAGTAAAAGAACCATGTTTCTGTGAATAACTCTTGAACCGTAAGTCACAGACGCTCGCTCTTGGCTGCATTCGATTCAGCTCGTGGCAGCCAGTCTAAAAAACACTATCTTGGACTTCTCTGCATGTTTCCCAGGCGAGCAATTGGCAGCATGTTCAGAACCATGTTTCTGTGAATAACTCCTGAACCGTAAGTCACAGACGCTCGCTCTTGGCTGCATTCGATTCAGCTCGTGGCAGCCAGTCTAAAAAACACTATCTTGGACTTCTCTGCATGTTTCCCAGGCGAGCAATTGGCAGCATGTTCAGAACCATGTTTCTGTGAATAACTCCTGAACCGTAAGTCACAGACGCTCGCTCTTGGCTGCATTCGATTCAGCTCGTGGCAGCCAGTCTAAAAAACACTATCTTGGACTTCTCTGCATGTTTCCCAGGCGAGCAATTGGCAGCATGTTCAGAACCATGTTTCTGAGGCTAATTCCTTAACCGTAAGTCCTAGACGCTCGATCTTGGCGGCATTCGTCTCAGCGCCTGGCAATTAGTATAGGAGCACTGTGTTTGACTTCTCTGGATGTTTCCCAGGCGAGTTATTGACAAGTAAATCCTAGACGCTCGATCTTGGTTATTTTCGCTTTCGCGGCTGGCAGTAAAAGAACCATGTTTCTGTGAATAACTCTTGAACCGTAAGTCACAGACGCTCGCTCTTGGCTGCATTCGATTCAGCTCGTGGCAGCCAGTCTAAAAAAACACTATCTTGGACTTCTCTGCATGTTTCCCAGGCGAGCAATTGGCAGCATGTTCAGAACCATGTTTCTGTGAATAACTCCTGAACCGTAAGTCCTAGACGCTCGCTCTTGGCTGCATTCGATTCAGCTCGTGGCAGCCAGTCTAAAAAACACTATCTTGGACTTCTCTGCATGTTTCCCAGGCGAGCAATTGGCAGCATGTTCAGAACCATGTTTCTGAGGCTAATTCCTTAACCGTAAGTCCTAGACGCTCGATCTTGGCGGCATTCGTCTCAGCGCCTGGCAATTAGTATAGGAGCACTGTGTTTGACTTATCTGGATGTTTCCCAGGCGAGTTATTGACAAGTAAATCCTAGACGCTCGATCTTGGTTATTTTCGCTTTCGCGGCTGGCAGTAAAAGAACCATGTTTCTGTGAATAACTCTTGAACCGTAAGTCACAGACGCTCGCTCTTGGCTGCATTCGATTCAGCTCGTGGCAGCCAGTCTAAAAAACACTATCTTGGACTTCTCTGCATGTTTCCCAGGCGAGCAATTGGCAGCATGTTCAGAACCATGTTTCTGTGAATAACTCCTGAACCGTAAGTCACAGATGCTCGCTCTTGGCTGCATTCGATTCAGCTCGTGGCAGCCAGTCTAAAAAACACTATCTTGGACTTCTCTGCATGTTTCCCAGGCGAGCAATTGGCAGCATGTTCAGAACCATGTTTCTGTGAATAACTCCTGAACCGTAAGTCACAGACGCTCGCTCTTGGCTGCATTCGATTCAGCTCGTGGCAGCCAGTCTAAAAAACACTATCTTGGACTTCTCTGCATGTTTCCCAGGCGAGCAATTGGCAGCATGTTCAGAACCATGTTTCTGTGAATAACTCCTGAACCGTAAGTCACAGACGCTCGCTCTTGGCTGCATTCGATTCAGCTCGTGGCAGCCAGTCTAAAAAACACTATCTTGGACTTCTCTGCATGTTTCCCAGGCGAGCAATTGGCAGCATGTTCAGAACCATGTTTCTGAGGCTAATTCCTTAACCGTAAGTCCTAGACGCTCGATCTTGGCGGCATTCGTCTCAGCGCCTGGCAATTAGTATAGGAGCACTGTGTTTGACTTCTCTGGATGTTTCCCAGGCGAGTTATTGACAAGTAAATCCTAGACGCTCGATCTTGGTTATTTTCGCTTTCGCGGCTGGCAGTAAAAGAACCATGTTTCTGTGAATAACTCTTGAACCGTAAGTCACAGACGCTCGCTCTTGGCTGCATTCGATTCAGCTCGTGGCAGCCAGTCTAAAAAACACTATCTTGGACTTCTCTGCATGTTTCCCAGGCGAGCAATTGGCAGCATGTTCAGAACCATGTTTCTGTGAATAACCCCTGAACCGTAAGTCACAGACGCTCGCTCTTGGCTGCATTCGATTCAGCTCGTGGCAGCCAGTCTAAAAAACACTATCTTGGACTTCTCTGCATGTTTCCCAGGCGAGCAATTGGCAGCATGTTCAGAACCATGTTTCTGTGAATAACTCCTGAACCGTAAGTCCTAGACGCTCGCTCTTGGCTGCATTCGATTCAGCTCGTGGCAGCCAGTCTAAAAAACACTATCTTGGACTTCTCTGCATGTTTCCCAGGCGAGCAATTGGCAGCATGTTCAGAACCATGTTTCTGAGGCTAATTCCTTAACCGTAAGTCCTAGACGCTCGATCTTGGCGGCATTCGTCTCAGCGCCTGGCAATTAGTATAGGAGCACTGTGTTTGACTTCTCTGGATGTTTCCCAGGCGAGTTATTGACAAGTAAATCCTAGACGCTCGATCTTGGTTATTTTCGCTTTCGCGGCTGGCAGTAAAAGAACCATGTTTCTGTGAATAACTCTTGAACCGTAAGTCACAGACGCTCGCTCTTGGCTGCATTCGATTCAGCTCGTGGCAGCCAGTCTAAAAAACACTATCTTGGACTTCTCTGCATGTTTCCCAGGCGAGCAATTGGCAGCATGTTCAGAACCATGTTTCTGAGGCTAATTCCTTAACCGTAAGTCCTAGACGCTCGATCTTGGCGGCATTCGTCTCAGCGCCTGGCAATTAGTATAGGAGCACTGTGTTTGACTTCTCTGGATGTTTCCCAGGCGAGTTATTGACAAGTAAATCCTAGACGCTCGATCTTGGTTATTTTCGCTTTCGCGGCTGGCAGTAAAAGAACCATGTTTCTGTGAATAACTCTTGAACCGTAAGTCACAGACGCTCGCTCTTGGCTGCATTCGATTCAGCTCGTGGCAGCCAGTCTAAAAAACACTATCTTGGACTTCTCTGCATGTTTCCCAGGCGAGCAATTGGCAGCATGTTCAGAACCATGTTTCTGTGAATAACTCCTGAACCGTAAGTCACAGACGCTCGCTCTTGGCTGCATTCGATTCAGCTCGTGGCAGCCAGTCTAAAAAACACTATCTTGGACTTCTCTGCATGTTTCCCAGGCGAGCAATTGGCAGCATGTTCAGAACCATGTTTCTGTGAATAACTCCTGAACCGTAAGTCACAGACGCTCGCTCTTGGCTGCATTCGATTCAGCTCGTGGCAGCCAGTCTAAAAAACACTATCTTGGACTTCTCTGCATGTTTCCCAGGCGAGCAATTGGCAGCATGTTCAGAACCATGTTTCTGAGGCTAATTCCTTAACCGTAAGTCCTAGACGCTCGATCTTGGCGGCATTCGTCTCAGCGCCTGGCAATTAGTATAGGAGCACTGTGTTTGACTTCTCTGGATGTTTCCCAGGCGAGTTATTGACAAGTAAATCCTAGACGCTCGATCTTGGTTATTTTCGCTTTCGCGGCTGGCAGTAAAAGAACCATGTTTCTGTGAATAACTCTTGAACCGTAAGTCACAGACGCTCGCTCTTGGCTGCATTCGATTCAGCTCGTGGCAGCCAGTCTAAAAAAACACTATCTTGGACTTCTCTGCATGTTTCCCAGGCGAGCAATTGGCAGCATGTTCAGAACCATGTTTCTGTGAATAACTCCTGAACCGTAAGTCCTAGACGCTCGCTCTTGGCTGCATTCGATTCAGCTCGTGGCAGCCAGTCTAAAAAACACTATCTTGGACTTCTCTGCATGTTTCCCAGGCGAGCAATTGGCAGCATGTTCAGAACCATGTTTCTGAGGCTAATTCCTTAACCGTAAGTCCTAGACGCTCGATCTTGGCGGCATTCGTCTCAGCGCCTGGCAATTAGTATAGGAGCACTGTGTTTGACTTATCTGGATGTTTCCCAGGCGAGTTATTGACAAGTAAATCCTAGACGCTCGATCTTGGTTATTTTCGCTTTCGCGGCTGGCAGTAAAAGAACCATGTTTCTGTGAATAACTCTTGAACCGTAAGTCACAGACGCTCGCTCTTGGCTGCATTCGATTCAGCTCGTGGCAGCCAGTCTAAAAAACACTATCTTGGACTTCTCTGCATGTTTCCCAGGCGAGCAATTGGCAGCATGTTCAGAACCATGTTTCTGTGAATAACTCCTGAACCGTAAGTCACAGATGCTCGCTCTTGGCTGCATTCGATTCAGCTCGTGGCAGCCAGTCTAAAAAACACTATCTTGGACTTCTCTGCATGTTTCCCAGGCGAGCAATTGGCAGCATGTTCAGAACCATGTTTCTGTGAATAACTCCTGAACCGTAAGTCACAGACGCTCGCTCTTGGCTGCATTCGATTCAGCTCGTGGCAGCCAGTCTAAAAAACACTATCTTGGACTTCTCTGCATGTTTCCCAGGCGAGCAATTGGCAGCATGTTCAGAACCATGTTTCTGTGAATAACTCCTGAACCGTAAGTCACAGACGCTCGCTCTTGGCTGCATTCGATTCAGCTCGTGGCAGCCAGTCTAAAAAACACTATCTTGGACTTCTCTGCATGTTTCCCAGGCAAGCAATTGGCAGCATGTTCAGAACCATGTTTCTGAGGCTAATTCCTTAACCGTAAGTCCTAGACGCTCGATCTTGGCGGCATTCGTCTCAGCGCCTGGCAATTAGTATAGGAGCACTGTGTTTGACTTCTCTGGATGTTTCCCAGGCGAGTTATTGACAAGTAAATCCTAGACGCTCGATCTTGGTTATTTTCGCTTTCGCGGCTGGCAGTAAAAGAACCATGTTTCTGTGAATAACTCTTGAACCGTAAGTCACAGACGCTCGCTCTTGGCTGCATTCGATTCAGCTCGTGGCAGCCAGTCTAAAAAACACTATCTTGGACTTCTCTGCATGTTTCCCAGGCGAGCAATTGGCAGCATGTTCAGAACCATGTTTCTGTGAATAACCCCTGAACCGTAAGTCACAGACGCTCGCTCTTGGCTGCATTCGATTCAGCTCGTGGCAGCCAGTCTAAAAAACACTATCTTGGACTTCTCTGCATGTTTCCCAGGCGAGCAATTGGCAGCATGTTCAGAACCATGTTTCTGTGAATAACTCCTGAACCGTAAGTCCTAGACGCTCGCTCTTGGCTGCATTCGATTCAGCTCGTGGCAGCCAGTCTAAAAAACACTATCTTGGACTTCTCTGCATGTTTCCCAGGCGAGCAATTGGCAGCATGTTCAGAACCATGTTTCTGAGGCTAATTCCTTAACCGTAAGTCCTAGACGCTCGATCTTGGCGGCATTCGTCTCAGCGCCTGGCAATTAGTATAGGAGCACTGTGTTTGACTTCTCTGGATGTTTCCCAGGCGAGTTATTGACAAGTAAATCCTAGACGCTCGATCTTGGTTATTTTCGCTTTCGCGGCTGGCAGTAAAAGAACCATGTTTCTGTGAATAACTCTTGAACCGTAAGTCACAGACGCTCGCTCTTGGCTGCATTCGATTCAGCTCGTGGCAGCCAGTCTAAAAAACACTATCTTGGACTTCTCTGCATGTTTCCCAGGCGAGCAATTGGCAGCATGTTCAGAACCATGTTTCTGTGAATAACTCCTGAACCGTAAGTCACAGACGCTCGCTCTTGGCTGCATTCGATTCAGCTCGTGGCAGCCAGTCTAAAAAACACTATCTTGGACTTCTCTGCATGTTTCCCAGGCGAGCAATTGGCAGCATGTTCAGAACCATGTTTCTGTGAATAACTCCTGAACCGTAAGTCACAGACGCTCGCTCTTGGCTGCATTCGATTCAGCTCGTGGCAGCCAGTCTAAAAAACACTATCTTGGACTTCTCTGCATGTTTCCCAGGCGAGCAATTGGCAGCATGTTCAGAACCATGTTTCTGAGGCTAATTCCTTAACCGTAAGTCATAGACGCTCGATCTTGGCGGCATTCGTCTCAGCGCCTGGCAATTAGTATAGGAGCACTGTGTTTGACTTCTCTGGATGTTTCCCAGGCGAGTTATTGACAAGTAAATCCTAGACGCTCGATCTTGGTTATTTTCGCTTTCGCGGCTGGCAGTAAAAGAACCATGTTTCTGTGAATAACTCTTGAACCGTAAGTCACAGACGCTCGCTCTTGGCTGCATTCGATTCAGCTCGTGGCAGCCAGTCTAAAAAACACTATCTTGGACTTCTCTGCATGTTTCCCAGGCGAGCAATTGGCAGCATGTTCAGAACCATGTTTCTGTGAATAACCCCTGAACCGTAAGTCACAGACGCTCGCTCTTGGCTGCATTCGATTCAGCTCGTGGCAGCCAGTCTAAAAAACACTATCTTGGACTTCTCTGCATGTTTCCCAGGCGAGCAATTGGCAGCATGTTCAGAACCATGTTTCTGTGAATAACTCCTGAACCGTAAGTCCTAGACGCTCGCTCTTGGCTGCATTCGATTCAGCTCGTGGCAGCCAGTCTAAAAAACACTATCTTGTACTTCTCTGCATGTTTCCCAGGCGAGCAATTGGCAGCATGTTCAGAACCATGTTTCTGAGGCTTATTCCTTAACCGTAAGTCCTAGACGCTCGATCTTGGCGGCATTCGTCTCAGCGCCTGGCAATTAGTATAGGAGCACTGTGTTTGACTTCTCTGGATGTTTCCCAGGCGAGTTATTGACAAGTAAATCCTAGACGCTCGATCTTGGTTATTTTCGCTTTCGCGGCTGGCAGTAAAAGAACCATGTTTCTGTGAATAACTCTTGAACCGTAAGTCACAGACGCTCGCTCTTGGCTGCATTCGATTCAGCTCGTGGCAGCCAGTCTAAAAAACACTATCTTGGACTTCTCTGCATGTTTCCCAGGCGAGCAATTGGCAGCATGTTCAGAACCATGTTTCTGTGAATAACTCCTGAACCGTAAGTCACAGACGCTCGCTCTTGGCTGCATTCGATTCAGCTCGTGGCAGCCAGTCTAAAAAACACTATCTTGGACTTCTCTGCATGTTTCCCAGGCGAGCAATTGGCAGCATGTTCAGAACCATGTTTCTGTGAATAACTCCTGAACCGTAAGTCACAGACGCTCGCTCTTGGCTGCATTCGATTCAGCTCGTGGCAGCCAGTCTAAAAAACACTATCTTGGACTTCTCTGCATGTTTCCCAGGCGAGCAATTGGCAGCATGTTCAGAACCATGTTTCTGAGGCTAATTCCTTAACCGTAAGTCCTAGACGCTCGATCTTGGCGGCATTCGTCTCAGCGCCTGGCAATTAGTATAGGAGCACTGTGTTTGACTTCTCTGGATGTTTCCCAGGCGAGTTATTGACAAGTAAATCCTAGACGCTCGATCTTGGTTATTTTCGCTTTCGCGGCTGGCAGTAAAAGAACCATGTTTCTGTGAATAACTCTTGAACCGTAAGTCACAGACGCTCGCTCTTGGCTGCATTCGATTCAGCTCGTGGCAGCCAGTCTAAAAAACACTATCTTGGACTTCTCTGCATGTTTCCCAGGCGAGCAATTGGCAGCATGTTCAGAACCATGTTTCTGTGAATAACTCCTGAACCGTAAGTCACAGACGCTCGCTCTTGGCTGCATTCGATTCAGCTCGTGGCAGCCAGTCTAAAAAACACTATCTTGGACTTCTCTGCATGTTTCCCAGGCGAGCAATTGGCAGCATGTTCAGAACCATGTTTCTGTGAATAACTCCTGAACCGTAAGTCACAGACGCTCGCTCTTAGCTGCATTCGATTCAGCTCGTGGCAGCCAGTCTAAAAAACACTATCTTGGACTTCTCTGCATGTTTCCCAGGCGAGCAATTGGCAGCATGTTCAGAACCATGTTTCTGAGGCTAATTCCTTAACCGTAAGTCCTAGACGCTCGATCTTGGCGGCATTCGTCTCAGCGCCTGGCAATTAGTATAGGAGCACTGTGTTTGACTTCTCTGGATGTTTCCCAGGCGAGTTATTGACAAGTAAATCCTAGACGCTCGATCTTGGTTATTTTCGCTTTCGCGGCTGGCAGTAAAAGAACCATGTTTCTGTGAATAACTCTTGAACCGTAAGTCACAGACGCTCGCTCTTGGCTGCATTCGATTCAGCTCGTGGCAGCCAGTCTAAAAAACACTATCTTGGACTTCTCTGCATGTTTCCCAGGCGAGCAATTGGCAGCATGTTCAGAACCATGTTTCTGTGAATAACTCCTGAACCGTAAGTCACAGACGCTCGCTCTTGGCTGCATTCGATTCAGCTCGTGGCAGCCAGTCTAAAAAACACTATCTTGGACTTCTCTGCATGTTTCCCAGGCGAGCAATTGGCAGCATGTTCAGAACCATGTTTCTGTGAATAACTCCTGAACCGTAAGTCCTAGACGCTCGCTCTTGGCTGCATTCGATTCAGCTCGTGGCAGCCAGTCTAAAAAACACTATCTTGGACTTCTCTGCATGTTTCCCAGGCGAGCAATTGGCAGCATGTTCAGAACCATGTTTCTGAGGCTAATTCCTTAACCGTAAGTCCTTGACGCTCGATCTTGGCGGCATTCGTCTCAGCCCCTGGCAATTAGTATAGGAGCACTGTGTTTGACTTCTCTGGATGTTTCCCAGGCGAGTTATTGACAAGTAAATCCTAGACGCTCGATCTTGGTTATTTTCGCTTTCGCGGCTGGCAGTAAAAGAACCATGTTTCTGTGAATAACTCTTGAACCGTAAGTCACAGACGCTCGCTCTTGGCTGCATTCGATTCAGCTCGTGGCAGCCAGTCTAAAAAAACACTATCTTGGACTTCTCTGCATGTTTCCCAGGTGAGCAATTGGCAGCATGTTCAGAACCATGTTTCTGTGAATAACTCCTGAACCGTAAGTCACAGACGCTCGCTCTTGGCTGCATTCGATTCAGCTCGTGGCAGCCAGTCTAAAAAACACTATCTTGGACTTCTCTGCATGTTTCCCAGGCGAGCAATTGGCAGCATGTTCAGAACCATGTTTCTGTGAATATCTCCTGAACCGTAAGTCACAGACGCTCGCTCTTGGCTGCATTCGATTCAGCTCGTGGCAGCCAGTCTAAAAAACACTATCTTGGACTTCTCTGCATGTTTCCCAGGCGAGCAATTGGCAGCATGTTCAGAACCATGTTTCTGTGAATAACTCCTGAACCGTAAGTCACAGACGCTCGCTCTTGGCTGCATTCGATTCAGCTCGTGGCAGCCAGTCTAAAAAACACTATCTTGGACTTCTCTGCATGTTTCCCAGGCGAGCAATTGGCAGCATGTTCAGAACCATGTTTCTGTGAATAACTCCTGAACCGTAAGTCACAGACGCTCGCTCTTGGCTGCATTCGATTCAGCTCGTGGCAGCCAGTCTAAAAAACACTATCTTGGACTTCTCTGCATGTTTCCCAGGCGAGCAATTGGCAGCATGTTCAGAACCATGTTTCTGTGAATAACTCCTGAACCGTAAGTCCTAGACGCTCGCTCTTGGCTGCATTCGATTCAGCTCGTGGCAGCCAGTCTAAAAAACACTATCTTGGACTTCTCTGCATGTTTCCCAGGCGAGCAATTGGCAGCATGTTCAGAACCATGTTTCTGAGGCTAATTCCTTAACCGTAAGTCCTAGACGCTCGATCTTGGCGGCATTCGTCTCAGCGCCTGGCAATTAGTATAGGAGCACTGTGTTTGACTTCTCTGGATGTTTCCCAGGCGAGTTATTGACAAGTAAATCCTAGACGCTCGATCTTGGTTATTTTCGCTTTCGCGGCTGGCAGTAAAAGAACCATGTTTCTGTGAATAACTCTTGAACCGTAAGTCACAGACGCTCGCTCTTGGCTGCATTCGATTCAGCTCGTGGCAGCCAGTCTAAAAAACACTATCTTGGACTTCTCTGCATGTTTCCCAGGCGAGCAATTGGCAGCATGTTCA
This sequence comes from Rhinoderma darwinii, assembly GCF_050947455.1. Classification (NCBI taxonomy): domain Eukaryota; kingdom Metazoa; phylum Chordata; class Amphibia; order Anura; family Rhinodermatidae; genus Rhinoderma; species Rhinoderma darwinii. The sequence continues at coordinate 57,239 of NW_027463446.1, read as the reverse complement.
GAACCATGTTTCTGTGAATAACTCCTGAACCGTAAGTCCTAGACGCTCGCTCTTGGCTGCATTCGATTCAGCTCGTGGCAGCCAGTCTAAAAAACACTATCTTAGACTTCTCTGCATGTTTCCCAGGCGAGCAATTGGCAGCATGTTCAGAACCATGTTTCTGAGGCTAATTCCTTAACCGTAAGTCCTAGACGCTCGATCTTGGCGGCATTCGTCTCAGCGCCTGGCAATTAGTATAGGAGCACTGTGTTTGACTTCTCTGGATGTTTCCCAGGCGAGTTATTGACAAGTAAATCCTAGACGCTCGATCTTGGTTATTTTCGCTTTCGCGGCTGGCAGTAAAAGAACCATGTTTCTGTGAATAACTCTTGAACCGTAAGTCACAGACGCTCGCTCTTGGCTGCATTCGATTCAGCTCGTGGCAGCCAGTCTAAAAAACACTATCTTGGACTTCTCTGCATGTTTCCCAGGCGAGCAATTGGCAGCATGTTCAGAACCATGTTTCTGTGAATAACTCCTGAACCGTAAGTCACAGACGCTCGCTCTTGGCTGCATTCGATTCAGCTCGTGGCAGCCAGTCTAAAAAACACTATCTTGGACTTCTCTGCATGTTTCCCAGGCGAGCAATTGGCAGCATGTTCAGAACCATGTTTCTGTGAATAACTCCTGAACCGTAAGTCCTAGACGCTCGCTCTTGGCTGCATTCGATTCAGCTCGTGGCAGCCAGTCTAAAAAACACTATCTTGGACTTCTCTGCATGTTTCCCAGGCGAGCAATTGGCAGCATGTTCAGAACCATGTTTCTGAGGCTAATTCCTTAACCGTAAGTCCTAGACGCTCGATCTTGGCGGCATTCGTCTCAGCGCCTGGCAATTAGTATAGGAGCACTGTGTTTGACTTCTCTGGATGTTTCCCAGGCGAGTTATTGACAAGTAAATCCTAGACGCTCGATCTTGGTTATTTTCGCTTTCGCGGCTGGCAGTAAAAGAACCATGTTTCTGTGAATAACTCTTGAACCGTAAGTCACAGACGCTCGCTCTTGGCTGCATTCGATTCAGCTCGTGGCAGCCAGTCTAAAAAACACTATCTTGGACTTCTCTGCATGTTTCCCAGGCGAGCAATTGGCAGCATGTTCAGAACCATGTTTCTGTGAATAACTCCTGAACCGTAAGTCACAGACGCTCGCTCTTGGCTGCATTCGATTCAGCTCGTGGCAGCCAGTCTAAAAAACACTATCTTGGACTTCTCTGCATGTTTCCCAGGCGAGCAATTGGCAGCATGTTCAGAACCATGTTTCTGTGAATAACTCCTGAACCGTAAGTCCTAGACGCTCGCTCTTGGCTGCATTCGATTCAGCTCGTGGCAGCCAGTCTAAAAAACACTATCTTGGACTTCTCTGCATGTTTCCCAGGCGAGCAATTGGCAGCATGTTCAGAACCATGTTTCTGAGGCTAATTCCTTAACCGTAAGTCCTAGACGCTCGATCTTGGCGGCATTCGTCTCAGCGCCTGGCAATTAGTATAGTAGCACTGTGTTTGACTTCTCTGGATGTTTCCCAGGCGAGTTATTGACAAGTAAATCCTAGACGCTCGATCTTGGTTATTTTCGCTTTCGCGGCTGGCAGTAAAAGAACCATGTTTCTGTGAATAACTCTTGAACCGTAAGTCACAGACGCTCGCTCTTGGCTGCATTCGATTCAGCTCGTGGCAGCCAGTCTAAAAAACACTATCTTGGACTTCTCTGCATGTTTCCCAGGCGAGCAATTGGCAGCATGTTCAGAACCATGTTTCTGTGAATAACTCCTGAACCGTAAGTCACAGACGCTCGCTCTTGGCTGCATTCGATTCAGCTCGTGGCAGCCAGTCTAAAAAACACTATCTTGGACTTCTCTGCATGTTTCCCAGGCGAGCAATTGGCAGCATGTTCAGAACCATGTTTCTGTGAATAACTCCTGAACCGTAAGTCCTAGACGCTCGCTCTTGGCTGCATTCGATTCAGCTCGTGGCAGCCAGTCTAAAAAACACTATCTTGGACTTCTCTGCATGTTTCCCAGGCGAGCAATTGGCAGCATGTTCAGAACCATGTTTCTGAGGCTAATTCCTTAACCGTAAGTCATAGACGCTCGATCTTGGCGGCATTCGTCTCAGCGCCTGGCAATTAGTATAGGAGCACTGTGTTTGACTTCTCTGGATGTTTCCCAGGCGAGTTATTGACAAGTAAATCCTAGACGCTCGATCTTGGTTATTTTCGCTTTCGCGGCTGGCAGTAAAAGAACCATGTTTCTGTGAATAACTCTTGAACCGTAAGTCACAGACGCTCGCTCTTGGCTGCATTCGATTCAGCTCGTGGCAGCCAGTCTAAAAAACACTATCTTGGACTTCTCTGCATGTTTCCCAGGCGAGCAATTGGCAGCATGTTCAGAACCATGTTTCTGTGAATAACTCCTGAACCGTAAGTCCTAGACGCTCGCTCTTGGCTGCATTCGATTCAGCTCGTGGCAGCCAGTCTAAAAAACACTATCTTGGACTTCTCTGCATGTTTCCCAGGCGAGCAATTGGCAGCATGTTCAGAACCATGTTTCTGAGGCTAATTCCTTAACCGTAAGTCCTAGACGCTTGATCTTGGCGGCATTCGTCTCAGCGCCTGGCAATTAGTATAGGAGCACTGTGTTTGACTTCTCTGGATGTTTCCCAGGCGAGTTATTGACAAGTAAATCCTAGACGCTCGATCTTGGTTATTTTCGCTTTCGCGGCTGGCAGTAAAAGAACCATGTTTCTGTGAATAACTCTTGAACCGTAAGTCACAGACGCTCGCTCTTGGCTGCATTCGATTCAGCTCGTGGCAGCCAGTCTAAAAAACACTATCTTGGACTTCTCTGCATGTTTCCCAGGCGAGCAATTGGCAGCATGTTCAGAACCATGTTTCTGTGAATAACTCCTGAACCGTAAGTCACAGACGCTCGCTCTTGGCTGCATTCGATTCAGCTCGTGGCAGCCAGTCTAAAAAACACTATCTTGGACTTCTCTGCATGTTTCCCAGGCGAGCAATTGGCAGCATGTTCAGAACCATGTTTCTGTGAATAACTCCTGAACCGTAAGTCCTAGACGCTCGCTCTTGGCTGCATTCGATTCAGCTCGTGGCAGCCAGTCTAAAAAACACTATCTTGGACTTCTCTGCATGTTTCCCAGGCGAGCAATTGGCAGCATGTTCAGAACCATGTTTCTGAGGCTAATTCCTTAACCGTAAGTCCTAGACGCTCGATCTTGGCGGCATTCGTCTCAGCGCCTGGCAATTAGTATAGGAGCACTGTGTTTGACTTCTCTGGATGTTTCCCAGGCGAGTTATTGACAAGTAAATCCTAGACGCTCGATCTTGGTTATTTTCGCTTTCGCGGCTGGCAGTAAAAGAACCATGTTTCTGTGAATAACTCTTGAACCGTAAGTCACAGACGCTCGCTCTTGGCTGCATTCGATTCAGCTCGTGGCAGCCAGTCTAAAAAACACTATCTTGGACTTCTCTGCATGTTTCCCAGGCGAGCAATTGGCAGCATGTTCAGAACCATGTTTCTGTGAATAACTCCTGAACCGTAAGTCACAGACGCTCGCTCTTGGCTGCATTCGATTCAGCTCGTGGCAGCCAGTCTAAAAAACACTATCTTGGACTTCTCTGCATGTTTCCCAGGCGAGCAATTGGCAGCATGTTCAGAACCATGTTTCTGTGAATAACTCCTGAACCGTAAGTCCTAGACGCTCGCTCTTGGCTGCATTCGATTCAGCTCGTGGCAGCCAGTCTAAAAAACACTATCTTGGACTTCTCTGCATGTTTCCCAGGCGAGCAATTGGCAGCATGTTCAGAACCATGTTTCTGAGGCTAATTCCTTAACCGTAAGTCCTAGACGCTCGATCTTGGCGGCATTCGTCTCAGCGCCTGGCAATTAGTATAGTAGCACTGTGTTTGACTTCTCTGGATGTTTCCCAGGCGAGTTATTGACAAGTAAATCCTAGACGCTCGATCTTGGTTATTTTCGCTTTCGCGGCTGGCAGTAAAAGAACCATGTTTCTGTGAATAACTCTTGAACCGTAAGTCACAGACGCTCGCTCTTGGCTGCATTCGATTCAGCTCGTGGCAGCCAGTCTAAAAAACACTATCTTGGACTTCTCTGCATGTTTCCCAGGCGAGCAATTGGCAGCATGTTCAGAACCATGTTTCTGTGAATAACTCCTGAACCGTAAGTCACAGACGCTCGCTCTTGGCTGCATTCGATTCAGCTCGTGGCAGCCAGTCTAAAAAACACTATCTTGGACTTCTCTGCATGTTTCCCAGGCGAGCAATTGGCAGCATGTTCAGAACCATGTTTCTGTGAATAACTCCTGAACCGTAAGTCCTAGACGCTCGCTCTTGGCTGCATTCGATTCAGCTCGTGGCAGCCAGTCTAAAAAACACTATCTTGGACTTCTCTGCATGTTTCCCAGGCGAGCAATTGGCAGCATGTTCAGAACCATGTTTCTGAGGCTAATTCCTTAACCGTAAGTCATAGACGCTCGATCTTGGCGGCATTCGTCTCAGCGCCTGGCAATTAGTATAGGAGCACTGTGTTTGACTTCTCTGGATGTTTCCCAGGCGAGTTATTGACAAGTAAATCCTAGACGCTCGATCTTGGTTATTTTCGCTTTCGCGGCTGGCAGTAAAAGAACCATGTTTCTGTGAATAACTCTTGAACCGTAAGTCACAGACGCTCGCTCTTGGCTGCATTCGATTCAGCTCGTGGCAGCCAGTCTAAAAAACACTATCTTGGACTTCTCTGCATGTTTCCCAGGCGAGCAATTGGCAGCATGTTCAGAACCATGTTTATGTGAATAACTCCTGAACCGTAAGTCACAGACGCTCGCTCTTGGCTGCATTCGATTCAGCTCGTGGCAGCCAGTCTAAAAAACACTATCTTGGACTTCTCTGCATGTTTCCCAGGCGAGCAATTGGCAGCATGTTCAGAACCATGTTTCTGTGAATAACTCCTGAACCGTAAGTCCTAGACGCTCGCTCTTGGCTGCATTCGATTCAGCTCGTGGCAGCCAGTCTAAAAAACACTATCTTGGACTTCTCTGCATGTTTCCCAGGCGAGCAATTGGCAGTATGTTCAGAACCATGTTTCTGAGGCTAATTCCTTAACCGTAAGTCCTAGACGCTCGATCTTGGCGGCATTCGTCTCAGCGCCTGGCAATTAGTATAGGAGCACTGTGTTTGACTTCTCTGGATGTTTCCCAGGCGAGTTATTGACAAGTAAATCCTAGACGCTCGATCTTGGTTATTTTCGCTTTCGCGGCTGGCAGTAAAAGAACCATGTTTCTGTGAATAACTCTTGAACCGTAAGTCACAGACGCTCGCTCTTGGCTGCATTCGATTCAGCTCGTGGCAGCCAGTCTAAAAAACACTATCTTGGACTTCTCTGCATGTTTCCCAGGCGAGCAATTGGCAGCATGTTCAGAACCATGTTTCTGTGAATAACTCCTGAACCGTAAGTCCTAGACGCTCGCTCTTGGCTGCATTCGATTCAGCTCGTGGCAGCCAGTCTAAAAAACACTATCTTGGACTTCTCTGCATGTTTCCCAGGCGAGCAATTGGCAGCATGTTCAGAACCATGTTTCTGAGGCTAATTCCTTAACCGTAAGTCCTAGACGCTCGATCTTGGCGGCATTCGTCTCAGCGCCTGGCAATTAGTATAGGAGCACTGTGTTTGACTTCTCTGGATGTTTCCCAGGCGAGTTATTGACAAGTAAATCCTAGACGCTCGATCTTGGTTATTTTCGCTTTCGCGGCTGGCAGTAAAAGAACCATGTTTCTGTGAATAACTCTTGAACCGTAAGTCACAGACGCTCGCTCTTGGCTGCATTCGATTCAGCTCGTGGCAGCCAGTCTAAAAAACACTATCTTGGACTTCTCTGCATGTTTCCCAGGCGAGCAATTGGCAGCATGTTCAGAACCATGTTTCTGTGAATAACTCCTGAACCGTAAGTCACAGACGCTCGCTCTTGGCTGCATTCGATTCAGCTCGTGGCAGCCAGTCTAAAAAACACTATCTTGGACTTCTCTGCATGTTTCCCAGGCGAGCAATTGGCAGCATGTTCAGAACCATGTTTATGTGAATAACTCCTGAACCGTAAGTCACAGACGCTCGCTCTTGGCTGCATTCGATTCAGCTCGTGGCAGCCAGTCTAAAAAACACTATCTTGGACTTCTCTGCATGTTTCCCAGGCGAGCAATTGGCAGCATGTTCAGAACCATGTTTCTGTGAATAACTCCTGAACCGTAAGTCCTAGACGCTCGCTCTTGGCTGCATTCGATTCAGCTCGTGGCAGCCAGTCTAAAAAACACTATCTTGGACTTCTCTGCATGTTTCCCAGGCGAGCAATTGGCAGCATGTTCAGAACCATGTTTCTGAGGCTAATTCCTTAACCGTAAGTCCTAGACGCTCGATCTTGGCGGCATTCGTCTCAGCGCCTGGCAATTAGTATAGGAGCACTGTGTTTGACTTCTCTGGATGTTTCCCAGGCGAGTTATTGACAAGTAAATCCTAGACGCTCGATCTTGGTTATTTTCGCTTTCGCGGCTGGCAGTAAAAGAACCATGTTTCTGTGAATAACTCTTGAACCGTAAGTCACAGACGCTCGCTCTTGGCTGCATTCGATTCAGCTCGTGGCAGCCAGTCTAAAAAACACTATCTTGGACTTCTCTGCATGTTTCCCAGGCGAGCAATTGGCAGCATGTTCAGAACCATGTTTCTGTGAATAACTCCTGAACCGTAAGTCCTAGACGCTCGCTCTTGGCTGCATTCGATTCAGCTCGTGGCAGCCAGTCTAAAAAACACTATCTTGGACTTCTCTGCATGTTTCCCAGGCGAGCAATTGGCAGCATGTTCAGAACCATGTTTCTGAGGCTAATTCCTTAACCGTAAGTCCTAGACGCTCGATCTTGGCGGCATTCGTCTCAGCGCCTGGCAATTAGTATAGGAGCACTGTGTTTGACTTCTCTGGATGTTTCCCAGGCGAGTTATTGACAAGTAAATCCTAGACGCTCGATCTTGGTTATTTTCGCTTTCGCGGCTGGCAGTAAAAGAACCATGTTTCTGTGAATAACTCTTGAACAGTAAGTCACAGACGCTCGCTCTTGGCTGCATTCGATTCAGCTCGTGGCAGCCAGTCTAAAAAACACTATCTTGGACTTCTCTGCATGTTTCCCAGGCGAGCAATTGGCAGCATGTTCAGAACCATGTTTCTGTGAATAACTCCTGAACCGTAAGTCACAGACGCTCGCTCTTGGCTGCATTCGATTCAGCTCGTGGCAGCCAGTCTAAAAAACACTATCTTGGACTTCTCTGCATGTTTCCCAGGCGAGCAATTGGCAGCATGTTCAGAACCATGTTTCTGTGAATAACTCCTGAACCGTAAGTCCTAGACGCTCGCTCTTGGCTGCATTCGATTCAGCTCGTGGCAGCCAGTCTAAAAAACACTATCTTGGACTTCTCTGCATGTTTCCCAGGCGAGCAATTGGCAGCATGTTCAGAACCATGTTTCTGAGGCTAATTCCTTAACCGTAAGTCCTAGACGCTCGATCTTGGCGGCATTCGTCTCAGCGCCTGGCAATTAGTATAGTAGCACTGTGTTTGACTTCTCTGGATGTTTCCCAGGCGAGTTATTGACAAGTAAATCCTAGACGCTCGATCTTGGTTATTTTCGCTTTCGCGGCTGGCAGTAAAAGAACCATGTTTCTGTGAATAACTCTTGAACCGTAAGTCACAGACGCTCGCTCTTGGCTGCATTCGATTCAGCTCGTGGCAGCCAGTCTAAAAAACACTATCTTGGACTTCTCTGCATGTTTCCCAGGCGAGCAATTGGCAGCATGTTCAGAACCATGTTTCTGTGAATAACTCCTGAACCGTAAGTCACAGACGCTCGCTCTTGGCTGCATTCGATTCAGCTCGTGGCAGCCAGTCTAAAAAACACTATCTTGGACTTCTCTGCATGTTTCCCAGGCGAGCAATTGGCAGCATGTTCAGAACCATGTTTCTGTGAATAACTCCTGAACCGTAAGTCCTAGACGCTCGCTCTTGGCTGCATTCGATTCAGCTCGTGGCAGCCAGTCTAAAAAACACTATCTTGGACTTCTCTGCATGTTTCCCAGGCGAGCAATTGGCAGCATGTTCAGAACCATGTTTCTGAGGCTAATTCCTTAACCGTAAGTCCTAGACGCTCGATCTTGGCGGCATTCGTCTCAGCGCCTGGCAATTAGTATAGGAGCACTGTGTTTGACTTCTCTGGATGTTTCCCAGGCGAGTTATTGACAAGTAAATCCTAGACGCTCGATCTTGGTTATTTTCGCTTTCGCGGCTGGCAGTAAAAGAACCATGTTTCTGTGAATAACTCTTGAACCGTAAGTCACAGACGCTCGCTCTTGGCTGCATTCGATTCAGCTCGTGGCAGCCAGTCTAAAAAACACTATCTTGGACTTCTCTGCATGTTTCCCAGGCGAGCAATTGGCAGCATGTTCAGAACCATGTTTCTGTGAATAACTCCTGAACCGTAAGTCACAGACGCTCGCTCTTGGCTGCATTCGATTCAGCTCGTGGCAGCCAGTCTAAAAAACACTATCTTGGACTTCTCTGCATGTTTCCCAGGCGAGCAATTGGCAGCATGTTCAGAACCATGTTTATGTGAATAACTCCTGAACCGTAAGTCACAGACGCTCGCTCTTGGCTGCATTCGATTCAGCTCGTGGCAGCCAGTCTAAAAAACACTATCTTGGACTTCTCTGCATGTTTCCCAGGCGAGCAATTGGCAGCATGTTCAGAACCATGTTTCTGTGAATAACTCCTGAACCGTAAGTCCTAGACGCTCGCTCTTGGCTGCATTCGATTCAGCTCGTGGCAGCCAGTCTAAAAAACACTATCTTGGACTTCTCTGCATGTTTCCCAGGCGAGCAATTGGCAGCATGTTCAGAACCATGTTTCTGAGGCTAATTCCTTAACCGTAAGTCCTAGACGCTCGATCTTGGCGGCATTCGTCTCAGCGCCTGGCAATTAGTATAGGAGCACTGTGTTTGACTTCTCTGGATGTTTCCCAGGCGAGTTATTGACAAGTAAATCCTAGACGCTCGATCTTGGTTATTTTCGCTTTCGCGGCTGGCAGTAAAAGAACCATGTTTCTGTGAATAACTCTTGAACCGTAAGTCACAGACGCTCGCTCTTGGCTGCATTCGATTCAGCTCGTGGCAGCCAGTCTAAAAAACACTATCTTGGACTTCTCTGCATGTTTCCCAGGCGAGCAATTGGCAGCATGTTCAGAACCATGTTTCTGTGAATAACTCCTGAACCGTAAGTCACAGACGCTCGCTCTTGGCTGCATTCGATTCAGCTCGTGGCAGCCAGTCTAAAAAACACTATCTTGGACTTCTCTGCATGTTTCCCAGGCGAGCAATTGGCAGCATGTTCAGAACCATGTTTATGTGAATAACTCCTGAACCGTAAGTCACAGACGCTCGCTCTTGGCTGCATTCGATTCAGCTCGTGGCAGCCAGTCTAAAAAACACTATCTTGGACTTCTCTGCATGTTTCCCAGGCGAGCAATTGGCAGCATGTTCAGAACCATGTTTCTGTGAATAACTCCTGAACCGTAAGTCCTAGACGCTCGCTCTTGGCTGCATTCGATTCAGCTCGTGGCAGCCAGTCTAAAAAACACTATCTTGGACTTCTCTGCATGTTTCCCAGGCGAGCAATTGGCAGCATGTTCAGAACCATGTTTCTGAGGCTAATTCCTTAACCGTAAGTCCTAGACGCTCGATCTTGGCGGCATTCGTCTCAGCGCCTGGCAATTAGTATAGGAGCACTGTGTTTGACTTCTCTGGATGTTTCCCAGGCGAGTTATTGACAAGTAAATCCTAGACGCTCGATCTTGGTTATTTTCGCTTTCGCGGCTGGCAGTAAAAGAACCATGTTTCTGTGAATAACTCTTGAACCGTAAGTCACAGACGCTCGCTCTTGGCTGCATTCGATTCAGCTCGTGGCAGCCAGTCTAAAAAACACTATCTTGGACTTCTCTGCATGTTTCCCAGGCGAGCAATTGGCAGCATGTTCAGAACCATGTTTCTGTGAATAACTCCTGAACCGTAAGTCCTAGACGCTCGCTCTTGGCTGCATTCGATTCAGCTCGTGGCAGCCAGTCTAAAAAACACTATCTTGGACTTCTCTGCATGTTTCCCAGGCGAGCAATTGGCAGCATGTTCAGAACCATGTTTCTGAGGCTAATTCCTTAACCGTAAGTCCTAGACGCTCGATCTTGGCGGCATTCGTCTCAGCGCCTGGCAATTAGTATAGGAGCACTGTGTTTGACTTCTCTGGATGTTTCCCAGGCGAGTTATTGACAAGTAAATCCTAGACGCTCGATCTTGGTTATTTTCGCTTTCGCGGCTGGCAGTAAAAGAACCATGTTTCTGTGAATAACTCTTGAACCGTAAGTCACAGACGCTCGCTCTTGGCTGCATTCGATTCAGCTCGTGGCAGCCAGTCTAAAAAACACTATCTTGGACTTCTCTGCATGTTTCCCAGGTGAGCAATTGGCAGCATGTTCAGAACCATGTTTCTGTGAATAACTCCTGAACCGTAAGTCACAGACGCTCGCTCTTGGCTGCATTCGATTCAGCTCGTGGCAGCCAGTCTAAAAAACACTATCTTGGACTTCTCTGCATGTTTCCCAGGCGAGCAATTGGCAGCATGTTCAGAACCATGTTTATGTGAATAACTCCTGAACCGTAAGTCCTAGACGCTCGCTCTTGGCTGCATTCGATTCAGCTCGTGGCAGCCAGTCTAAAAAACACTATCTTGGACTTCTCTGCATGTTTCCCAGGCGAGCAATTGGCAGCATGTTCAGAACCATGTTTCTGAGGCTAATTCCTTAACCGTAAGTCCTAGACGCTCGATCTTGGCGGCATTCGTCTCAGCGCCTGGCAATTAGTATAGGAGCACTGTGTTTGACTTCTCTGGATGTTTCCCAGGCGAGTTATTGACAAGTAAATCCTAGACGCTCGATCTTGGTTATTTTCGCTTTCGCGGCTGGCAGTAAAAGAACCATGTTTCTGTGAATAACTCTTGAACCGTAAGTCACAGACGCTCGCTCTTGGCTGCATTCGATTCAGCTCGTGGCAGCCAGTCTAAAAAAACACTATCTTGGACTTCTCTGCATGTTTCCCAGGCGAGCAATTGGCAGCATGTTCAGAACCATGTTTCTGTGAATAACTCCTGAACCGTAAGTCCTAGACGCTCGCTCTTGGCTGCATTCGATTCAGCTCGTGGCAGCCAGTCTAAAAAACACTATCTTGGACTTATCTGCATGTTTCCCAGGCGAGCAATTGGCAGCATGTTCAGAACCATGTTTCTGAGGCTAATTCCTTAACCGTAAGTCCTAGACGCTCGATCTTGGCGGCATTCGTCTCAGCGCCTGGCAATTAGTATAGGAGCACTGTGTTTGACTTCTCTGGATGTTTCCCAGGCGAGTTATTGAAAAGTAAATCCTAGACGCTCGATCTGGGTTATTTTCGCTTTCGCGGCTGGCAGTAAAAGAACCATGTTTCTGTGAATAACTCTTGAACCGTAAGTCACAGACGCTCGCTCTTGGCTGCATTCGATTCAGCTCGTGGCAGCCAGTCTAAAAAACACTATCTTGGACTTCTCTGCATGTTTCCCAGGCGAGCAATTGGCAGCATGTTCAGAACCATGTTTCTGTGAATAACTCCTGAACCGTAAGTCACAGACGCTCGCTCTTGGCTGCATTCGATTCAGCTCGTGGCAGCCAGTCTAAAAAACACTATCTTGGACTTCTCTGCATGTTTCCCAGGCGAGCAATTGGCAGCATGTTCAGAACCATGTTTCTGTGAATAACTCCTGAACCGTAAGTCCTAGACGCTCGCTCTTGGCTGCATTCGATTCAGCTCGTGGCAGCCAGTCTAAAAAACACTATCTTGGACTTCTCTGCATGTTTCCCAGGCGAGCAATTGGCAGCATGTTCAGAACCATGTTTCTGAGGCTAATTCCTTAACCGTAAGTCCTAGACGCTCGATCTTGGCGGCATTCGTCTCAGCGCCTGGCAATTAGTATAGGAGCACTGTGTTTGACTTCTCTGGATGTTTCCCAGGCGAGTTATTGACAAGTAAATCCTAGACGCTCGATCTTGGTTATTTTCGCTTTCGCGGCTGGAGGTAAAAGAACCATGTTTCTGTGAATAACTCTTGAACCGTAAGTCACAGACGCTCGCTCTTGGCTGCATTCGATTCAGCTCGTGGCAGCCAGTCTAAAAAACACTATCTTGGACTTCTCTGCATGTTTCCCAGGCGAGCAATTGGCAGCATGTTCAGAACCATGTTTCTGTGAATAACCCCTGAACCGTAAGTCACAGACGCTCGCTCTTGGCTGCATTCGATTCAGCTCGTGGCAGCCAGTCTAAAAAACACTATCTTGGACTTCTCTGCATGTTTCCCAGGCGAGCAATTGGCAGCATGTTCAGAACCATGTTTCTGTGAATAACTCCTGAACCGTAAGTCCTAGACGCTCGCTCTTGGCTGCATTCGATTCAGCTCGTGGCAGCCAGTCTAAAAAACACTATCTTGGACTTCTCTGCATGTTTCCCAGGCGAGCAATTGGCAGCATGTTCAGAACCATGTTTCTGAGGCTAATTCCTTAACCGTAAGTCCTAGACGCTCGATCTTGGCGGCATTCGTCTCAGCGCCTGGCAATTAGTATAGGAGCACTGTGTTTGACTTCTCTGGATGTTTCCCAGGCGAGTTATTGACAAGTAAATCCTAGACGCTCGATCTTGGTTATTTTCACTTTCGCGGCTGGCAGTAAAAGAACCATGTTTCTGTGAATAACTCTTGAACCGTAAGTCACAGACGCTCGCTCTTGGCTGCATTCGATTCAGCTCGTGGCAGCCAGTCTAAAAAACACTATCTTGGACTTCTCTGCATGTTTCCCAGGCGAGCAATTGGCAGCATGTTCAGAACCATGTTTCTGTGAATAACTCCTGAACCGTAAGTCACAGACGCTCGCTCTTGGCTGCATTCGATTCAGCTCGTGGCAGCCAGTCTAAAAAACACTATCTTGGACTTCTCTGCATGTTTCCCAGGCGAGCAATTGGCAGCATGTTCAGAACCATGTTTCTGTGAATAACTCCTGAACCGTAAGTCCTAGACGCTCGCTCTTGGCTGCATTCGATTCAGCTCGTGGCAGCCAGTCTAAAAAACACTATCTTGGACTTCTCTGCATGTTTCCCAGGCGAGCAATTGGCAGCATGTTCAGAACCATGTTTCTGTGAATAACTCCTGAACCGTAAGTCCTAGACGCTCGCTCTTGGCTGCATTCGATTCAGCTCGTGGCAGCCAGTCTAAAAAACACTATCTTGGACTTCTCTGCATGTTTCCCAGGCGAGCAATTGGCAGCATGTTCAGAACCATGTTTCTGAGGCTAATTCCTTAACCGTAAGTCCTAGACGCTTGATCTTGGCGGCATTCGTCTCAGCGCCTGGCAATTAGTATAGGAGCACTGTGTTTGACTTCTCTGGATGTTTCCCAGGCGAGTTATTGACAAGTAAATCCTAGACGCTCGATCTTGGTTATTTTCGCTTTCGCGGCTGGCAGTAAAAGAACCATGTTTCTGTGAATAACTCTTGAACCGTAAGTCACAGACGCTCGCTCTTGGCTGCATTCGATTCAGCTCGTGGCAGCCAGTCTAAAAAACACTATCTTGGACTTCTCTGCATGTTTCCCAGGCGAGCAATTGGCAGCATGTTCAGAACCATGTTTCTGTGAATAACTCCTGAACCGTAAGTCACAGACGCTCGCTCTTGGCTGCATTCGATTCAGCTCGTGGCAGCCAGTCTAAAAAACACTATCTTGGACTTCTCTGCATGTTTCCCAGGCGAGCAATTGGCAGCATGTTCAGAACCATGTTTCTGTGAATAACTCCTGAACCGTAAGTCCTAGACGCTCGCTCTTGGCTGCATTCGATTCAGCTCGTGGCAGCCAGTCTAAAAAACACTATCTTGGACTTCTCTGCATGTTTCCCAGGCGAGCAATTGGCAGCATGTTCAGAACCATGTTTCTGAGGCTAATTCCTTAACCGTAAGTCCTAGACGCTCGATCTTGGCGGCATTCGTCTCAGCGCCTGGCAATTAGTATAGGAGCACTGTGTTTGACTTCTCTGGATGTTTCCCAGGCGAGTTATTGACAAGTAAATCCTAGACGCTCGATCTTGGTTATTTTCGCTTTCGCGGCTGGCAGTAAAAGAACCATGTTTCTGTGAATAACTCTTGAACCGTAAGTCACAGACGCTCGCTCTTGGCTGCATTCGATTCAGCTCGTGGCAGCCAGTCTAAAAAACACTATCTTGGACTTCTCTGCATGTTTCCCAGGCGAGCAATTGGCAGCATGTTCAGAACCATGTTTCTGTGAATAACTCCTGAACCGTAAGTCACAGACGCTCGCTCTTGGCTGCATTCGATTCAGCTCGTGGCAGCCAGTCTAAAAAACACTATCTTGGACTTCTCTGCATGTTTCCCAGGCGAGCAATTGGCAGCATGTTCAGAACCATGTTTATGTGAATAACTCCTGAACCGTAAGTCACAGACGCTCGCTCTTGGCTGCATTCGATTCAGCTCGTGGCAGCCAGTCTAAAAAACACTATCTTGGACTTCTCTGCATGTTTCCCAGGCGAGCAATTGGCAGCATGTTCAGAACCATGTTTCTGTGAATAACTCCTGAACCGTAAGTCCTAGACGCTCGCTCTTGGCTGCATTCGATTCAGCTCGTGGCAGCCAGTCTAAAAAACACTATCTTGGACTTCTCTGCATGTTTCCCAGGCGAGCAATTGGCAGCATGTTCAGAACCATGTTTCTGAGGCTAATTCCTTAACCGTAAGTCCTAGACGCTCGATCTTGGCGGCATTCGTCTCAGCGCCTGGCAATTAGTATAGGAGCACTGTGTTTGACTTCTCTGGATGTTTCCCAGGCGAGTTATTGACAAGTAAATCCTAGACGCTCGATCTTGGTTATTTTCGCTTTCGCGGCTGGCAGTAAAAGAACCATGTTTCTGTGAATAACTCTTGAACCGTAAGTCACAGACGCTCGCTCTTGGCTGCATTCGATTCAGCTCGTGGCAGCCAGTCTAAAAAACACTATCTTGGACTTCTCTGCATGTTTCCCAGGCGAGCAATTGGCAGCATGTTCAGAACCATGTTTCTGTGAATAACTCCTGAACCGTAAGTCACAGACGCTCGCTCTTGGCTGCATTCGATTCAGCTCGTGGCAGCCAGTCTAAAAAACACTATCTTGGACTTCTCTGCATGTTTCCCAGGCGAGCAATTGGCAGCATGTTCAGAACCATGTTTCTGTGAATAACTCCTGAACCGTAAGTCCTAGACGCTCGCTCTTGGCTGCATTCGATTCAGCTCGTGGCAGCCAGTCTAAAAAACACTATCTTGGACTTCTCTGCATGTTTCCCAGGCGAGCAATTGGCAGCATGTTCAGAACCATGTTTCTGAGGCTAATTCCTTAACCGTAAGTCCTAGACGCTCGATCTTGGCGGCATTCGTCTCAGCGCCTGGCAATTAGTATAGGAGCACTGTGTTTGACTTCTCTGGATGTTTCCCAGGCGAGTTATTGACAAGTAAATCCTAGACGCTCGATCTTGGTTATTTTCGCTTTCGCGGCTGGCAGTAAAAGAACCATGTTTCTGTGAATAACTCTTGAACCGTAAGTCACAGACGCTCGCTCTTGGCTGCATTCGATTCAGCTCGTGGCAGCCAGTCTAAAAAACACTATCTTGGACTTCTCTGCATGTTTCCCAGGCGAGCAATTGGCAGCATGTTCAGAACCATGTTTCTGTGAATAACTCCTGAACCGTAAGTCACAGACGCTCGCTCTTGGCTGCATTCGATTCAGCTCGTGGCAGCCAGTCTAAAAAACACTATCTTGGACTTCTCTGCATGTTTCCCAGGCGAGCAATTGGCAGCATGTTCAGAACCATGTTTCTGTGAATAACTCCTGAACCGTAAGTCCTAGACGCTCGCTCTTGGCTGCATTCGATTCAGCTCGTGGCAGCCAGTCTAAAAAACACTATCTTGGACTTCTCTGCATGTTTCCCAGGCGAGCAATTGGCAGCA
This sequence comes from Rhinoderma darwinii, assembly GCF_050947455.1. Lineage (NCBI taxonomy): Eukaryota > Metazoa > Chordata > Amphibia > Anura > Rhinodermatidae > Rhinoderma > Rhinoderma darwinii. The sequence continues at coordinate 41,045 of NW_027463446.1, read as the reverse complement.
TGTTCAGAACCATGTTTCTGAGGCTAATTCCTTAACCGTAAGTCCTAGACGCTCGATCTTGGCGGCATTCGTCTCAGCGCCTGGCAATTAGTATAGGAGCACTGTGTTTGACTTCTCTGGATGTTTCCCAGGCGAGTTATTGACAAGTAAATCCTAGACGCTCGATCTTGGTTATTTTCGCTTTCGCGGCTGGCAGTAAAAGAACCATGTTTCTGTGAATAACTCTTGAACCGTAAGTCACAGACGCTCGCTCTTGGCTGCATTCGATTCAGCTCGTGGCAGCCAGTCTAAAAAACACTATCTTGGACTTCTCTGCATGTTTCCCAGGTGAGCAATTGGCAGCATGTTCAGAACCATGTTTCTGTGAATAACTCCTGAACCGTAAGTCACAGACGCTCGCTCTTGGCTGCATTCGATTCAGCTCGTGGCAGCCAGTCTAAAAAACACTATCTTGGACTTCTCTGCATGTTTCCCAGGCGAGCAATTGGCAGCATGTTCAGAACCATGTTTATGTGAATAACTCCTGAACCGTAAGTCCTAGACGCTCGCTCTTGGCTGCATTCGATTCAGCTCGTGGCAGCCAGTCTAAAAAACACTATCTTGGACTTCTCTGCATGTTTCCCAGGCGAGCAATTGGCAGCATGTTCAGAACCATGTTTCTGAGGCTAATTCCTTAACCGTAAGTCCTAGACGCTCGATCTTGGCGGCATTCGTCTCAGCGCCTGGCAATTAGTATAGGAGCACTGTGTTTGACTTCTCTGGATGTTTCCCAGGCGAGTTATTGACAAGTAAATCCTAGACGCTCGATCTTGGTTATTTTCGCTTTCGCGGCTGGCAGTAAAAGAACCATGTTTCTGTGAATAACTCTTGAACCGTAAGTCACAGACGCTCGCTCTTGGCTGCATTCGATTCAGCTCGTGGCAGCCAGTCTAAAAAAACACTATCTTGGACTTCTCTGCATGTTTCCCAGGCGAGCAATTGGCAGCATGTTCAGAACCATGTTTCTGTGAATAACTCCTGAACCGTAAGTCCTAGACGCTCGCTCTTGGCTGCATTCGATTCAGCTCGTGGCAGCCAGTCTAAAAAACACTATCTTGGACTTATCTGCATGTTTCCCAGGCGAGCAATTGGCAGCATGTTCAGAACCATGTTTCTGAGGCTAATTCCTTAACCGTAAGTCCTAGACGCTCGATCTTGGCGGCATTCGTCTCAGCGCCTGGCAATTAGTATAGGAGCACTGTGTTTGACTTCTCTGGATGTTTCCCAGGCGAGTTATTGAAAAGTAAATCCTAGACGCTCGATCTGGGTTATTTTCGCTTTCGCGGCTGGCAGTAAAAGAACCATGTTTCTGTGAATAACTCTTGAACCGTAAGTCACAGACGCTCGCTCTTGGCTGCATTCGATTCAGCTCGTGGCAGCCAGTCTAAAAAACACTATCTTGGACTTCTCTGCATGTTTCCCAGGCGAGCAATTGGCAGCATGTTCAGAACCATGTTTCTGTGAATAACTCCTGAACCGTAAGTCACAGACGCTCGCTCTTGGCTGCATTCGATTCAGCTCGTGGCAGCCAGTCTAAAAAACACTATCTTGGACTTCTCTGCATGTTTCCCAGGCGAGCAATTGGCAGCATGTTCAGAACCATGTTTCTGTGAATAACTCCTGAACCGTAAGTCCTAGACGCTCGCTCTTGGCTGCATTCGATTCAGCTCGTGGCAGCCAGTCTAAAAAACACTATCTTGGACTTCTCTGCATGTTTCCCAGGCGAGCAATTGGCAGCATGTTCAGAACCATGTTTCTGAGGCTAATTCCTTAACCGTAAGTCCTAGACGCTCGATCTTGGCGGCATTCGTCTCAGCGCCTGGCAATTAGTATAGGAGCACTGTGTTTGACTTCTCTGGATGTTTCCCAGGCGAGTTATTGACAAGTAAATCCTAGACGCTCGATCTTGGTTATTTTCGCTTTCGCGGCTGGCAGTAAAAGAACCATGTTTCTGTGAATAACTCTTGAACCGTAAGTCACAGACGCTCGCTCTTGGCTGCATTCGATTCAGCTCGTGGCAGCCAGTCTAAAAAACACTATCTTGGACTTCTCTGCATGTTTCCCAGGCGAGCAATTGGCAGCATGTTCAGAACCATGTTTCTGTGAATAACCCCTGAACCGTAAGTCACAGACGCTCGCTCTTGGCTGCATTCGATTCAGCTCGTGGCAGCCAGTCTAAAAAACACTATCTTGGACTTCTCTGCATGTTTCCCAGGCGAGCAATTGGCAGCATGTTCAGAACCATGTTTCTGTGAATAACTCCTGAACCGTAAGTCCTAGACGCTCGCTCTTGGCTGCATTCGATTCAGCTCGTGGCAGCCAGTCTAAAAAACACTATCTTGGACTTCTCTGCATGTTTCCCAGGCGAGCAATTGGCAGCATGTTCAGAACCATGTTTCTGAGGCTAATTCCTTAACCGTAAGTCCTAGACGCTCGATCTTGGCGGCATTCGTCTCAGCGCCTGGCAATTAGTATAGGAGCACTGTGTTTGACTTCTCTGGATGTTTCCCAGGCGAGTTATTGACAAGTAAATCCTAGACGCTCGATCTTGGTTATTTTCGCTTTCGCGGCTGGCAGTAAAAGAACCATGTTTCTGTGAATAACTCTTGAACCGTAAGTCACAGACGCTCGCTCTTGGCTGCATTCGATTCAGCTCGTGGCAGCCAGTCTAAAAAACACTATCTTGGACTTCTCTGCATGTTTCCCAGGCGAGCAATTGGCAGCATGTTCAGAACCATGTTTCTGTGAATAACTCCTGAACCGTAAGTCACAGACGCTCGCTCTTGGCTGCATTCGATTCAGCTCGTGGCAGCCAGTCTAAAAAACACTATCTTGGACTTCTCTGCATGTTTCCCAGGCGAGCAATTGGCAGCATGTTCAGAACCATGTTTCTGTGAATAACTCCTGAACCGTAAGTCCTAGACGCTCGCTCTTGGCTGCATTCGATTCAGCTCGTGGCAGCCAGTCTAAAAAACACTATCTTGGACTTCTCTGCATGTTTCCCAGGCGAGCAATTGGCAGCATGTTCAGAACCATGTTTCTGTGAATAACTCCTGAACCGTAAGTCCTAGACGCTCGCTCTTGGCTGCATTCGATTCAGCTCGTGGCAGCCAGTCTAAAAAACACTATCTTGGACTTCTCTGCATGTTTCCCAGGCGAGCAATTGGCAGCATGTTCAGAACCATGTTTCTGAGGCTAATTCCTTAACCGTAAGTCCTAGACGCTTGATCTTGGCGGCATTCGTCTCAGCGCCTGGCAATTAGTATAGGAGCACTGTGTTTGACTTCTCTGGATGTTTCCCAGGCGAGTTATTGACAAGTAAATCCTAGACGCTCGATCTTGGTTATTTTCGCTTTCGCGGCTGGCAGTAAAAGAACCATGTTTCTGTGAATAACTCTTGAACCGTAAGTCACAGACGCTCGCTCTTGGCTGCATTCGATTCAGCTCGTGGCAGCCAGTCTAAAAAACACTATCTTGGACTTCTCTGCATGTTTCCCAGGCGAGCAATTGGCAGCATGTTCAGAACCATGTTTCTGTGAATAACTCCTGAACCGTAAGTCACAGACGCTCGCTCTTGGCTGCATTCGATTCAGCTCGTGGCAGCCAGTCTAAAAAACACTATCTTGGACTTCTCTGCATGTTTCCCAGGCGAGCAATTGGCAGCATGTTCAGAACCATGTTTCTGTGAATAACTCCTGAACCGTAAGTCCTAGACGCTCGCTCTTGGCTGCATTCGATTCAGCTCGTGGCAGCCAGTCTAAAAAACACTATCTTGGACTTCTCTGCATGTTTCCCAGGCGAGCAATTGGCAGCATGTTCAGAACCATGTTTCTGAGGCTAATTCCTTAACCGTAAGTCCTAGACGCTCGATCTTGGCGGCATTCGTCTCAGCGCCTGGCAATTAGTATAGGAGCACTGTGTTTGACTTCTCTGGATGTTTCCCAGGCGAGTTATTGACAAGTAAATCCTAGACGCTCGATCTTGGTTATTTTCGCTTTCGCGGCTGGCAGTAAAAGAACCATGTTTCTGTGAATAACTCTTGAACCGTAAGTCACAGACGCTCGCTCTTGGCTGCATTCGATTCAGCTCGTGGCAGCCAGTCTAAAAAAACACTATCTTGGACTTCTCTGCATGTTTCCCAGGCGAGCAATTGGCAGCATGTTCAGAACCATGTTTCTGTGAATAACTCCTGAACCGTAAGTCCTAGACGCTCGCTCTTGGCTGCATTCGATTCAGCTCGTGGCAGCCAGTCTAAAAAACACTATCTTGGACTTCTCTGCATGTTTCCCAGGCGAGCAATTGGCAGCATGTTCAGAACCATGTTTCTGAGGCTAATTCCTTAACCGTAAGTCCTAGACGCTCGATCTTGGCGGCATTCGTCTCAGCGCCTGGCAATTAGTATAGGAGCACTGTGTTTGACTTCTCTGGATGTTTCCCAGGCGAGTTATTGACAAGTAAATCCTAGACGCTCGATCTTGGTTATTTTCGCTTTCGCGGCTGGCAGTAAAAGAACCATGTTTCTGTGAATAACTCTTGAACCGTAAGTCACAGACGCTCGCTCTTGGCTGCATTCGATTCAGCTCGTGGCAGCCAGTCTAAAAAAACACTATCTTGGACTTCTCTGCATGTTTCCCAGGCGAGCAATTGGCAGCATGTTCAGAACCATGTTTCTGTGAATAACTCCTGAACCGTAAGTCCTAGACGCTCGCTCTTGGCTGCATTCGATTCAGCTCGTGGCAGCCAGTCTAAAAAACACTATCTTGGACTTATCTGCATGTTTCCCAGGCGAGCAATTGGCAGCATGTTCAGAACCATGTTTCTGAGGCTAATTCCTTAACCGTAAGTCCTAGACGCTCGATCTTGGCGGCATTCGTCTCAGCGCCTGGCAATTAGTATAGGAGCACTGTGTTTGACTTCTCTGGATGTTTCCCAGGCGAGTTATTGACAAGTAAATCCTAGACGCTCGATCTTGGTTATTTTCGCTTTCGCGGCTGGCAGTAAAAGAACCATGTTTCTGTGAATAACTCTTGAACCGTAAGTCACAGACGCTCGCTCTTGGCTGCATTCGATTCAGCTCGTGGCAGCCAGTCTAAAAAAACACTATCTTGGACTTCTCTGCATGTTTCCCAGGCGAGCAATTGGCAGCATGTTCAGAACCATGTTTCTGTGAATAACTCCTGAACCGTAAGTCCTAGACGCTCGCTCTTGGCTGCATTCGATTCAGCTCGTGGCAGCCAGTCTAAAAAACACTATCTTGGACTTCTCTGCATGTTTCCCAGGCGAGCAATTGGCAGCATGTTCAGAACCATGTTTCTGAGGCTAATTCCTTAACCGTAAGTCCTAGACGCTCGATCTTGGCGGCATTCGTCTCAGCGCCTGGCAATTAGTATAGGAGCACTGTGTTTGACTTCTCTGGATGTTTCCCAGGCGAGTTATTGACAAGTAAATCCTAGACGCTCGATCTTGGTTATTTTCGCTTTCGCGGCTGGCAGTAAAAGAACCATGTTTCTGTGAATAACTCTTGAACCGTAAGTCACAGACGCTCGCTCTTGGCTGCATTCGATTCAGCTCGTGGCAGCCAGTCTAAAAAAACACTATCTTGGACTTCTCTGCATGTTTCCCAGGCGAGCAATTGGCAGCATGTTCAGAACCATGTTTCTGTGAATAACTCCTGAACCGTAAGTCCTAGACGCTCGCTCTTGGCTGCATTCGATTCAGCTCGTGGCAGCCAGTCTAAAAAACACTATCTTGGACTTATCTGAATGTTTCCCAGGCGAGCAATTGGCAGCATGTTCAGAACCATGTTTCTGAGGCTAATTCCTTAACCGTAAGTCCTAGACGCTCGATCTTGGCGGCATTCGTCTCAGCGCCTGGCAATTAGTATAGGAGCACTGTGTTTGACTTCTCTGGATGTTTCCCAGGCGAGTTATTGAAAAGTAAATCCTAGACGCTCGATCTGGGTTATTTTCGCTTTCGCGGCTGGCAGCAAAAGAACCATGTTTCTGTGAATAACTCTTGAACCGTAAGTCACAGACGCTCGCTCTTGGCTGCATTCGATTCAGCTCGTGGCAGCCAGTCTAAAAAACACTATCTTGGACTTCTCTGCATGTTTCCCAGGCGAGCAATTGGCAGCATGTTCAGAACCATGTTTCTGTGAATAACTCCTGAACCGTAAGTCACAGACGCTCGCTCTTGGCTGCATTCGATTCAGCTCGTGGCAGCCAGTCTAAAAAACACTATCTTGGACTTCTCTGCATGTTTCCCAGGCGAGCAATTGGCAGCATGTTCAGAACCATGTTTCTGTGAATAACTCCTGAACCGTAAGTCCTAGACGCTCGCTCTTGGCTGCATTCGATTCAGCTCGTGGCAGCCAGTCTAAAAAACACTATCTTGGACTTCTCTGCATGTTTCCCAGGCGAGCAATTGGCAGCATGTTCAGAACCATGTTTCTGAGGCTAATTCCTTAACCGTAAGTCCTAGACGCTCGATCTTGGCGGCATTCGTCTCAGCGCCTGGCAATTAGTATAGGAGCACTGTGTTTGACTTCTCTGGATGTTTCCCAGGCGAGTTATTGACAAGTAAATCCTAGACGCTCGATCTTGGTTATTTTCGCTTTCGCGGCTGGCAGTAAAAGAACCATGTTTCTGTGAATAACTCTTGAACCGTAAGTCACAGACGCTCGCTCTTGGCTGCATTCGATTCAGCTCGTGGCAGCCAGTCTAAAAAACACTATCTTGGACTTCTCTGCATGTTTCCCAGGCGAGCAATTGGCAGCATGTTCAGAACCATGTTTCTGTGAATAACTCCTGAACCGTAAGTCCTAGACGCTCGCTCTTGGCTGCATTCGATTCAGCTCGTGGCAGCCAGTCTAAAAAACACTATCTTGGACTTCTCTGCATGTTTCCCAGGCGAGCAATTGGCAGCATGTTCAGAACCATGTTTCTGAGGCTAATTCCTTAACCGTAAGTCCTAGACGCTCGATCTTGGCGGCATTCGTCTCAGCGCCTGGCAATTAGTATAGGAGCACTGTGTTTGACTTCTCTGGATGTTTCCCAGGCGAGTTATTGACAAGTAAATCCTAGACGCTCGATCTTGGTTATTTTCGCTTTCGCGGCTGGCAGTAAAAGAACCATGTTTCTGTGAATAACTCTTGAACCGTAAGTCACAGACGCTCGCTCTTGGCTGCATTCGATTCAGCTCGTGGCAGCCAGTCTAAAAAACACTATCTTGGACTTCTCTGCATGTTTCCCAGGCGAGCAATTGGCAGCATGTTCAGAACCATGTTTCTGTGAATAACTCCTGAACCGTAAGTCCTAGACGCTCGCTCTTGGCTGCATTCGATTCAGCTCGTGGCAGCCAGTCTAAAAAACACTATCTTGGACTTCTCTGCATGTTTCCCAGGCGAGCAATTGGCAGCATGTTCAGAACCATGTTTCTGTGAATAACTCCTGAACCGTAAGTCCTAGACGCTCGCTCTTGGCTGCATTCGATTCAGCTCGTGGCAGCCAGTCTAAAAAACACTATCTTGGACTTCTCTGCATGTTTCCCAGGCGAGCAATTGGCAGCATGTTCAGAACCATGTTTCTGAGGCTAATTCCTTAACCGTAAGTCCTAGACGCTTGATCTTGGCGGCATTCGTCTCAGCGCCTGGCAATTAGTATAGGAGCACTGTGTTTGACTTCTCTGGATGTTTCCCAGGCGAGTTATTGACAAGTAAATCCTAGACGCTCGATCTTGGTTATTTTCGCTTTCGCGGCTGGCAGTAAAAGAACCATGTTTCTGTGAATAACTCTTGAACCGTAAGTCACAGACGCTCGCTCTTGGCTGCATTCGATTCAGCTCGTGGCAGCCAGTCTAAAAAACACTATCTTGGACTTCTCTGCATGTTTCCCAGGCGAGCAATTGGCAGCATGTTCAGAACCATGTTTCTGTGAATAACTCCTGAACCGTAAGTCACAGACGCTCGCTCTTGGCTGCATTCGATTCAGCTCGTGGCAGCCAGTCTAAAAAACACTATCTTGGACTTCTCTGCATGTTTCCCAGGCGAGCAATTGGCAGCATGTTCAGAACCATGTTTCTGTGAATAACTCCTGAACCGTAAGTCCTAGACGCTCGCTCTTGGCTGCATTCGATTCAGCTCGTGGCAGCCAGTCTAAAAAACACTATCTTGGACTTCTCTGCATGTTTCCCAGGCGAGCAATTGGCAGCATGTTCAGAACCATGTTTCTGAGGCTAATTCCTTAACCGTAAGTCCTAGACGCTCGATCTTGGCGGCATTCGTCTCAGCGCCTGGCAATTAGTATAGGAGCACTGTGTTTGACTTCTCTGGATGTTTCCCAGGCGAGTTATTGACAAGTAAATCCTAGACGCTCGATCTTGGTTATTTTCGCTTTCGCGGCTGGCAGTAAAAGAACCATGTTTCTGTGAATAACTCTTGAACCGTAAGTCACAGACGCTCGCTCTTGGCTGCATTCGATTCAGCTCGTGGCAGCCAGTCTAAAAAAACACTATCTTGGACTTCTCTGCATGTTTCCCAGGCGAGCAATTGGCAGCATGTTCAGAACCATGTTTCTGTGAATAACTCCTGAACCGTAAGTCCTAGACGCTCGCTCTTGGCTGCATTCGATTCAGCTCGTGGCAGCCAGTCTAAAAAACACTATCTTGGACTTCTCTGCATGTTTCCCAGGCGAGCAATTGGCAGCATGTTCAGAACCATGTTTCTGAGGCTAATTCCTTAACCGTAAGTCCTAGACGCTCGATCTTGGCGGCATTCGTCTCAGCGCCTGGCAATTAGTATAGGAGCACTGTGTTTGACTTCTCTGGATGTTTCCCAGGCGAGTTATTGACAAGTAAATCCTAGACGCTCGATCTTGGTTATTTTCGCTTTCGCGGCTGGCAGTAAAAGAACCATGTTTCTGTGAATAACTCTTGTACCGTAAGTCACAGACGCTCGCTCTTGGCTGCATTCGATTCAGCTCGTGGCAGCCAGTCTAAAAAACACTATCTTGGACTTCTCTGCATGTTTCCCAGGCGAGCAATTGGCAGCATGTTCAGAACCATGTTTCTGTGAATAACTCCTGAACCGTAAGTCACAGACGCTCGCTCTTGGCTGCATTCGATTCAGCTCGTGGCAGCCAGTCTAAAAAACACTATCTTGGACTTCTCTGCATGTTTCCCAGGCGAGCAATTGGCAGCATGTTCAGAACCATGTTTCTGTGAATAACTCCTGAACCGTAAGTCACAGACGCTCGCTCTTGGCTGCATTCGATTCAGCTCATGGCAGCCAGTCTAAAAAACACTATCTTGGACTTCTCTGCATGTTTCCCAGGCGAGCAATTGGCAGCATGTTCAGAACCATGTTTCTGTGAATAACTCCTGAACCGTAAGTCACAGACGCTCGCTCTTGGCTGCATTCCATTCAGCTCGTGGCAGCCAGTCTAAAAAACACTATCTTGGACTTCTCTGCATGTTTCCCAGGCGAGCAATTGGCAGCATGTTCAGAACCATGTTTCTGAGGCTAATTCCTTAACCGTAAGTCCTAGACGCTCGATCTTGGCGGCATTCGTCTCAGCGCCTGGCAATTAGTATAGGAGCACTGTGTTTGACTTCTCTGGATGTTTCCCAGGCGAGTTATTGACAAGTAAATCCTAGACGCTCGATCTTGGTTATTTTCGCTTTCGCGGCTGGCAGTAAAAGAACCATGTTTCTGTGAATAACTCTTGAACCGTAAGTCACAGACGCTCGCTCTTGGCTGCATTCGATTCAGCTCGTGGCAGCCAGTCTAAAAAACACTATCTTGGACTTCTCTGCATGTTTCCCAGGCGAGCAATTGGCAGCATGTTCAGAACCATGTTTCTGTGAATAACCCCTGAACCGTAAGTCACAGACGCTCGCTCTTGGCTGCATTCGATTCAGCTCGTGGCAGCCAGTCTAAAAAACACTATCTTGGACTTCTCTGCATGTTTCCCAGGCGAGCAATTGGCAGCATGTTCAGAACCATGTTTCTGTGAATAACTCCTGAACCGTAAGTCCTAGACGCTCGCTCTTGGCTGCATTCGATTCAGCTCGTGGCAGCCAGTCTAAAAAACACTATCTTGGACTTCTCTGCATGTTTCCCAGGCGAGCAATTGGCAGCATGTTCAGAACCATGTTTCTGAGGCTAATTCCTTAACCGTAAGTCCTAGACGCTCGATCTTGGCGGCATTCGTCTCAGCGCCTGGCAATTAGTATAGGAGCACTGTGTTTGACTTCTCTGGATGTTTCCCAGGCGAGTTATTGACAAGTAAATCCTAGACGCTCGATCTTGGTTATTTTCGCTTTCGCGGCTGGCAGTAAAAGAACCATGTTTCTGTGAATAACTCTTGAACCGTAAGTCACAGACGCTCGCTCTTGGCTGCATTCGATTCAGCTCGTGGCAGCCAGTCTAAAAAACACTATCTTGGACTTCTCTGCATGTTTCCCAGGCGAGCAATTGGCAGCATGTTCAGAACCATGTTTCTGTGAATAACTCCTGAACCGTAAGTCACAGACGCTCGCTCTTGGCTGCATTCGATTCAGCTCGTGGCAGCCAGTCTAAAAAACACTATCTTGGACTTCTCTGCATGTTTCCCAGGCGAGCAATTGGCAGCATGTTCAGAACCATGTTTCTGTGAATAACTCCTGAACCGTAAGTCCTAGACGCTCGCTCTTGGCTGCATTCGATTCAGCTCGTGGCAGCCAGTCTAAAAAACACTATCTTGGACTTCTCTGCATGTTTCCCAGGCGAGCAATTGGCAGCATGTTCAGAACCATGTTTCTGTGAATAACTCCTGAACCGTAAGTCCTAGACGCTCGCTCTTGGCTGCATTCGATTCAGCTCGTGGCAGCCAGTCTAAAAAACACTATCTTGGACTTCTCTGCATGTTTCCCAGGCGAGCAATTGGCAGCATGTTCAGAACCATGTTTCTGAGGCTAATTCCTTAACCGTAAGTCCTAGACGCTCGATCTTGGCGGCATTCGTCTCAGCGCCTGGCAATTAGTATAGGAGCACTGTGTTTGACTTCTCTGGATGTTTCCCAGGCGAGTTATTGACAAGTAAATCCTAGACGCTCGATCTTGGTTATTTTCGCTTTCGCGGCTGGCAGTAAAAGAACCATGTTTCTGTGAATAACTCTTGAACCGTAAGTCACAGACGCTCGCTCTTGGCTGCATTCGATTCAGCTCGTGGCAGCCAGTCTAAAAAACACTATCTTGGACTTCTCTGCATGTTTCCCAGGCGAGCAATTGGCAGCATGTTCAGAACCATGTTTCTGTGAATAACTCCTGAACCGTAAGTCACAGACGCTCGCTCTTGGCTGCATTCGATTCAGCTCGTGGCAGCCAGTCTAAAAAACACTATCTTGGACTTCTCTGCATGTTTCCCAGGCGAGCAATTGGCAGCATGTTCAGAACCATGTTTCTGTGAATAACTCCTGAACCGTAAGCCACAGACGCTCGCTCTTGGCTGCATTCGATTCAGCTCGTGGCAGCCAGTCTAAAAAACACTATCTTGGACTTCTCTGCATGTTTCCCAGGCGAGCAATTGGCAGCATGTTCAGAACCATGCTTCTGTGAATAACTCCTGAACCGTAAGTCACAGACGCTCGCTCTTGGCTGCATTCGATTCAGCTCGTGGCAGCCAGTCTAAAAAACACTATCTTGGACTTCTCTGCATGTTTCCCAGGCGAGCAATTGGCAGCATGTTCAGAACCATGTTTCTGAGGCTAATTCCTTAACCGTAAGTCCTAGACGCTCGATCTTGGCGGCATTCGTCTCAGCGCCTGGCAATTAGTATAGGAGCACTGTGTTTGACTTCTCTGGATGTTTCCCAGGCGAGTTATTGACAAGTAAATCCTAGACGCTCGATCTTGGTTATTTTCGCTTTCGCGGCTGGCAGTAAAAGAACCATGTTTCTGTGAATAACTCTTGAACCGTAAGTCACAGACGCTCGCTCTTGGCTGCATTCGATTCAGCTCGTGGCAGCCAGTCTAAAAAACACTATCTTGGACTTCTCTGCATGTTTCCCAGGCGAGCAATTGGCAGCATGTTCAGAACCATGTTTCTGTGAATAACTCCTGAACCGTAAGTCCTAGACGCTCGCTCTTGGCTGCATTCGATTCAGCTCGTGGCAGCCAGTCTAAAAAACACTATCTTGGACTTCTCTGCATGTTTCCCAGGCGAGCAATTGGCAGCATGTTCAGAACCATGTTTTTGAGGCTAATTCCTTAACCGTAAGTCCTAGACGCTCGATCTTGGCGGCATTCGTCTCAGCGCCTGGCAATTAGTATAGGAGCACTGTGTTTGACTTCTCTGGATGTTTCCCAGGCGAGTTATTGACAAGTAAATCCTAGACGCTCGATCTTGGTTATTTTCGCTTTCGCGGCTGGCAGTAAAAGAACCATGTTTCTGTGAATAACTCTTGAACCGTAAGTCACAGACGCTCGCTCTTGGCTGCATTCGATTCAGCTCGTGGCAGCCAGTCTAAAAAACACTATCTTGGACTTCTCTGCATGTTTCCCAGGCGAGCAATTGGCAGCATGTTCAGAACCATGTTTCTGTGAATAACTCCTGAACCGTAAGTCACAGACGCTCGCTCTTGGCTGCATTCGATTCAGCTCGTGGCAGCCAGTCTAAAAAACACTATCTTGGACTTCTCTGCATGTTTCCCAGGCGAGCAATTGGCAGCATGTTCAGAACCATGTTTCTGTGAATAACTCCTGAACCGTAAGTCCTAGACGCTCGCTCTTGGCTGCATTCGATTCAGCTCGTGGCAGCCAGTCTAAAAAACACTATCTTGGACTTCTCTGCATGTTTCCCAGGCGAGCAATTGGCAGCATGTTCAGAACCATGTTTCTGAGGCTAATTCCTTAACCGTAAGTCCTAGACGCTCGATCTTGGCGGCATTCGTCTCAGCCCCTGGCAATTAGTATAGGAGCACTGTGTTTGACTTCTCTGGATGTTTCCCAGGCGAGTTATTGACAAGTAAATCCTAGACGCTCGATCTTGGTTATTTTTGCTTTCGCGGCTGGCAGTAAAAGAACCATGTTTCTGTGAATAACTCTTGAACCGTAAGTCACAGACGCTCGCTCTTGGCTGCATTCGATTCAGCTCGTGGCAGCCAGTCTAAAAAACACTATCTTGGACTTCTCTGCATGTTTCCCAGGCGAGCAATTGGCAGCATGTTCAGAACCATGTTTCTGTGAATAACTCCTGAACCGTAAGTCACAGACGCTCGCTCTTGGCTGCATTCGATTCAGCTCGTGGCAGCCAGTCTAAAAAAACACTATCTTGGACTTCTCTGCATGTTTCCCAGGCGAGCAATTGGCAGCATGTTCAGAACCATGTTTCTGTGAATAACTCCTGAACCGTAAGTCACAGACGCTCGCTCTTGGCTGCATTCGATTCAGCTCGTGGCAGCCAGTCTAAAAAACACTATCTTGGACTTCTCTGCATGTTTCCCAGGCGAGCAATTGGCAGCATGTTCAGAACCATGTTTCTGTGAATAACTCCTGAACCGTAAGTCACAGACGCTCGCTCTTGGCTGCATTCGATTCAGCTCGTGGCAGCCAGTCTAAAAAACACTATCTTGGACTTCTCTGCATGTTTCCCAGGCGAGCAATTGGCAGCATGTTCAGAACCAAGTTTCTGAGGCTAATTCCTTAACCGTAAGTCCTAGACGCTCGATCTTGGCGGCATTCGTCTCAGCGCCTGGCAATTAGTATAGGAGCACTGTGTTTGACTTCTCTGGATGTTTCCCAGGCGAGTTATTGACAAGTAAATCCTAGACGCTCGATCTTGGTTATTTTCGCTTTCGCGGCTGGCAGTAAAAGAACCATGTTTCTGTGAATAACTCTTGAACCGTAAGTCACAGACGCTCGCTCTTGGCTGCATTCGATTCAGCTCGTGGCAGCCAGTCTAAAAAACACTATCTTGGACTTCTCTGCATGTTTCCCAGGCGAGCAATTGGCAGCATGTTCAGAACCATGTTTCTGTGAATAACTCCTGAACCGTAAGTCACAGACGCTCGCTCTTGGCTGCATTCGATTCAGCTCGTAGCAGCCAGTCTAAAAAACACTATCTTGGACTTCTCTGCATGTTTCCCAGGCGAGCAATTGGCAGCATGTTCAGAACCATGTTTCTGTGAATAACTCCTGAACCGTAAGTCACAGACGCTCGCTCTTGGCTGCATTCGATTCAGCTCGTGGCAGCCAGTCTAAAAAACACTATCTTGGACTTCTCTGCATGTTTCCCAGGCGAGCAATTGGCAGCATGTTCAGAACCATGTTTCTGTGAATAACTCCTGAACCGTAAGTCACAGACGCTCGTTCTTGGCTGCATTCGATTCAGCTCGTGGCAGCCAGTCTAAAAAACACTATCTTGGACTTCTCTGCATGTTTCCCAGGCGAGCAATTGGCAGCATGTTCAGAACCATGTTTCTGAGGCTAATTCCTTAACCGTAAGTCCTAGACGCTCGATCTTGGCGGCATTCGTCTCAGCGCCTGGCAATTAGTATAGGAGCACTGTGTTTGACTTCTCTGGATGTTTCCCAGGCGAGTTATTGACAAGTAAATCCTAGACGCTCGATCTTGGTTATTTTCGCTTTCGCGGCTGGCAGTAAAAGAACCATGTTTCTGTGAATAACTCTTGAACCGTAAGTCACAGACGCTCGCTCTTGGCTGCATTCGATTCAGCTCGTGGCAGCCAGTCTAAAAAACACTATCTTTGACTTCTCTGCATGTTTCCCAGGCGAGCAATTGGCAGCATGTTCAGAACCATGTTTCTGTGAATAACTCCTGAACCGTAAGTCACAGACGCTCGCTCTTGGCTGCATTCGATTCAGCTCGTGGCAGCCAGTCTAAAAAACACTATCTTGGACTTCTCTGCATGTTTCCCAGGCGAGCAATTGGCAGCATGTTCAGAACCATGTTTCTGTGAATAACTCCTGAACCGTAAGTCCTAGACGCTCGCTCTTGGCTGCATTCGATTCAGCTCGTGGCAGCCAGTCTAAAAAACACTATCTTGGACTTCTCTGCATGTTTCCCAGGCGAGCAATTGGCAGCATGTTCAGAACCATGTTTCTGTGAATAACTCCTGAACCGTAAGTCCTAGACGCTCGCTCTTGGCTGCATTCGATTCAGCTCGTGGCAGCCAGTCTAAAAAACACTATCTTGGACTTCTCTGCATGTTTCCCAGGCGAGCAATTGGCAGCATGTTCAGAACCATGTTTCTGAGGCTAATTCCTTAACCGTAAGTCCTAGACGCTCGATCTTGGCGGCATTCGTCTCAGCGCCTGGCAATTAGTATAGGAGCACTGTGTTTGACTTCTCTGGATGTTTCCCAGGCGAGTTATTGACAAGTAAATCCTAGACGCTCGATCTTGGTTATTTTCGCTTTCGCGGCTGGCAGTAAAAGAACCATGTTTCTGTGAATAACTCTTGAACCGTAAGTCACAGACGCTCGCTCTTGGCTGCATTCGATTCAGCTCGTGGCAGCCAGTCTAAAAAACACTATCTTGGACTTCTCTGCATGTTTCCCAGGCGAGCAATTGGCAGCATGTTCAGAACCATGTTTCTGTGAATAACTCCTGAACCGTAAGTCACAGACGCTCGCTCTTGGCTGCATTCGATTCAGCTCGTGGCAGCCAGTCTAAAAAACACTATCTTGGACTTCTCTGCATGTTTCCCAGGCGAGCAATTGGCAGCATGTTCAGAACCATGTTTCTGTGAATAACTCCTGAACCGTAAGCCACAGACGCTCGCTCTTGGCTGCATTCGATTCAGCTCGTGGCAGCCAGTCTAAAAAACACTATCTTGGACTTCTCTGCATGTTTCCCAGGCGAGCAATTGGCAGCATGTTCAGAACCATGTTTCTGTGAATAACTCCTGAACCGTAAGTCACAGACGCTCGCTCTTGGCTGCATTCGATTCAGCTCGTGGCAGCCAGTCTAAAAAACACTATCTTGGACTTCTCTGCATGTTTCCCAGGCGAGCAATTGGCAGCATGTTCAGAACCATGTTTCTGAGGCTAATTCCTTAACCGTAAGTCCTAGACGCTCGATCTTGGCGGCATTCGTCTCAGCGCCTGGCAATTAGTATAGGAGCACTGTGTTTGACTTCTCTGGATGTTTCCCAGGCGAGTTATTGACAAGTAAATCCTAGACGCTCGATCTTGGTTATTTTCGCTTTCGCGGCTGGCAGTAAAAGAACCATGTTTCTGTGAATAACTCTTGAACCGTAAGTCACAGACGCTCGCTCTTGGCTGCATTCGATTCAGCTCGTGGCAGCCAGTCTAAAAAACACTATCTTGGACTTCTCTGCATGTTTCCCAGGCGAGCAATTGGCAGCATGTTCAGAACCATGTTTCTGTGAATAACTCCTGAACCGTAAGTCACAGACGCTCGCTCTTGGCTGCATTCGATTCAGCTCGTGGCAGCCAGTCTAAAAAACACTATCTTGGACTTCTCTGCATGTTTCCCAGGCGAGCAATTGGCAGCATGTTCAGAACCATGTTTCTGTGAATAACTCCTGAACCGTAAGTCCTAGACGCTCGCTCTTGGCTGCATTCGATTCAGCTCGTGGCAGCCAGTCTAAAAAACACTATCTTGGACTTCTCTGCATGTTTCCCAGGCGAGCAATTGGCAGCATGTTCAGAACCATGTTTTTGAGGCTAATTCCTTAACCGTAAGTCCTAGACGCTCGATCTTGGCGGCATTCGTCTCAGCGCCTGGCAATTAGTATAGGAGCACTGTGTTTGACTTCTCTGGATGTTTCCCAGGCGAGTTATTGACAAGTAAATCCTAAACGCTCGATCTTGGTTATTTTCGCTTTCGCGGCTGGCAGTAAAAGAACCATGTTTCTGTGAATAACTCTTGAACCGTAAGTCACAGACGCTCGCTCTTGGCTGCATTCGATTCAGCTCGTGGCAGCCAGTCTAAAAAACACTATCTTGGACTTCTCTGCATGTTTCCCAGGCAAGCAATTGGCAGCATGTTCAGAACCATGTTTCTGTGAATAACTCCTGAACCGTAAGTCACAGACGCTCGCTCTTGGCTGCATTCGATTCAGCTCGTGGCAGCCAGTCTAAAAAACACTATCTTGGACTTCTCTGCATGTTTCCCAGGCGAGCAATTGGCAGCATGTTCAGAACCATGTTTCTGTGAATAACTCCTGAACCGTAAGTCACAGACGCTCGCTCTTGGCTGCATTCGATTCAGCTCGTGGCAGCCAGTCTAAAAAACACTATCTTGGACTTCTCTGCATGTTTCCCAGGCGAGCAATTGGCAGCATGTTCAGAACCATGTTTCTGTGAATAACTCCTGAACCGTAAGTCACAGACGCTCGCTCTTGGCTGCATTCGATTCAGCTCGTGGCAGCCAGTCTAAAAAACACTATCTTGGACTTCTCTGCATGTTTCCCAGGCGAGCAATTGGCAGCATGTTCAGAACCAAGTTTCTGAGGCTAATTCCTTAACCGTAAGTCCTAGACGCTCGATCTTGGCGGCATTCGTCTCAGCGCCTGGCAATTAGTATAGGAGCACTGTGTTTGACTTCTCTGGATGTTTCCCAGGCGAGTTATTGACAAGTAAATCCTAGACGCTCGATCTTGGTTATTTTCGCTTTCGCGGCTGGCAGTAAAAGAACCATGTTTCTGTGAATAACTCTTGAACCGTAAGTCACAGACGCTCGCTCTTGGCTGCATTCGATTCAGCTCGTGGCAGCCAGTCTAAAAAACACTATCTTTGACTTCTCTGCATGTTTCCCAGGCGAGCAATTGGCAGCATGTTCAGAACCATGTTTCTGTGAATAACTCCTGAACCGTAAGTCACAGACGCTCGCTCTTGGCTGCATTCGATTCAGCTCGTGGCAGCCAGTCTAAAAAACACTATCTTGGACTTCTCTGCATGTTTCCCAGGCGAGCAATTGGCAGCATGTTCAGAACCATGTTTCTGTGAATAACTCCTGAACCGTAAGTCCTAGACGCTCGCTCTTGGCTGCATTCGATTCAGCTCGTGGCAGCCAGTCTAAAAAACACTATCTTTGACTTCTCTGCATGTTTCCCAGGCGAGCAATTGGCAGCATGTTCAGAACCATGTTTCTGTGAATAACTCCTGAACCGTAAGTCACAGACGCTCGCTCTTGGCTGCATTCGATTCAGCTCGTGGCAGCCAGTCTAAAAAACACTATCTTGGACTTCTCTGCATGTTTCCCAGGCGAGCAATTGGCAGCATGTTCAGAACCATGTTTCTGAGGCTAATTCCTTAACCGTAAGTCCTAGACGCTCGATCTTGGCGGCATTCGTCTCAGCGCCTGGCAATTAGTATAGGAGCACTGTGTTTGACTTCTCTGGATGTTTCCCAGGCGAGTTATTGACAAGTAAATCCTAGACGCTCGATCTTGGTTATTTTCGCTTTCGCGGCTGGCAGTAAAAGAACCATGTTTCTGTGAATAACTCTTGAACCGTAAGTCACAGACGCTCGCTCTTGGCTGCATTCGATTCAGCTCGTGGCAGCCAGTCTAAAAAACACTATCTTGGACTTCTCTGCATGTTTCCCAGGCGAGCAATTGGCAGCATGTTCAGAACCATGTTTCTGTGAATAACTCCTGAACCGTAAGTCACAGACGCTCGCTCTTGGCTGCATTCGATTCAGCTCGTGGCAGCCAGTCTAAAAAACACTATCTTGGACTTCTCTGCATGTTTCCCAGGCGAGCAATTGGCAGCATGTTCAGAACCATGTTTCTGAGGCTAATTCCTTAACCGTAAGTCCTAGACGCTCGATCTTGGCGGCATTCGTCTCAGCGCCTGGCAATTAGTATAGGAGCACTGTGTTTGACTTCTCTGGATGTTTCCCAGGCGAGTTATTGACAAGTAAATCCTAGACGCTCGATCTTGGTTATTTTCGCTTTCGCGGCTGGCAGTAAAAGAACCATGTTTCTGTGAATAACTCTTGAACCGTAAGTCACAGACGCTCGCTCTTGGCTGCATTCGATTCAGCTCGTGGCAGCCAGTCTAAAAAACACTATCTTGGACTTCTCTGCATGTTTCCCAGGCGAGCAATTGGCAGCATGTTCAGAACCATGTTTCTGTGAATAACTCCTGAACCGTAAGTCACAGACGCTCGCTCTTGGCTGCATTCGATTCAGCTCGTGGCAGCCAGTCTAAAAAACACTATCTTGGACTTCTCTGCATGTTTCCCAGGCGAGCAATTGGCAGCATGTTCAGAACCATGTTTCTGTGAATAACTCCTGAACCGTAAGTCACAGACACTCGCTCTTGGCTGCATTCGATTCAGCTCGTGGCAGCCAGTCTAAAAAACACTATCTTGGACTTCTCTGCATGTTTCCCAGGCGAGCAATTGGCAGCATGTTCAGAACCATGTTTCTGAGGCTAATTCCTTAACCGTAAGTCCTAGACGCTCGATCTTGGCGGCATTCGTCTCAGCGCCTGGCAATTAGTATAGGAGCACTGTGTTTGACTTCTCTGGATGTTTCCCAGGCGAGTTATTGACAAGTAAATCCTAGACGCTCGATCTTGGTTATTTTCGCTTTCGCGGCTGGCAGTAAAAGAACCATGTTTCTGTGAATAACTCTTGAACCGTAAGTCACAGACGCTCGCTCTTGGCTGCATTCGATTCAGCTCGTGGCAGCCAGTCTAAAAAACACTATCTTGGACTTCTCTGCATGTTTCCCAGGCGAGCAATTGGCAGCATGTTCAGAACCATGTTTCTGTGAATAACTCCTGAACCGTAAGTCACAGACGCTCGCTCTTGGCTGCATTCGATTCAGCTCGTGGCAGCCAGTCTAAAAAACACTATCTTGGACTTCTCTGCATGTTTCCCAGGCGAGCAATTGGCAGCATGTTCAGAACCATGTTTCTGTGAATAACTCCTGAACCGTAAGTCACAGACGCTCGCTCTTGGCTGCATTCGATTCAGCTCGTGGCAGCCAGTCTAAAAAACACTATCTTGGACTTCTCTGCATGTTTCCCAGGCGAGCAATTGGCAGCATGTTCAGAACCATGTTTCTGAGGCTAATTCCTTAACCGTAAGTCCTAGACGCTCGATCTTGGCGGCATTCGTCTCAGCGCCTGGCAATTAGTATAGGAGCACTGTGTTTGACTTCTCTGGATGTTTCCCAGGCGAGTTATTGACAAGTAAATCCTAGACGCTCGATCTTGGTTATTTTCGCTTTCGCGGCTGGCAGTAAAAGAACCATGTTTCTGTGAATAACTCTTGAACCGTAAGTCACAGACGCTCGCTCTTGGCTGCATTCGATTCAGCTCGTGGCAGCCAGTCTAAAAAACACTATCTTGGACTTCTCTGCATGTTTCCCAGGCGAGCAATTGGCAGCATGTTCAGAACCATGTTTCTGTGAATAACTCCTGAACCGTAAGTCCTAGACGCTCGCTCTTGGCTGCATTCGATTCAGCTCGTGGCAGCCAGTCTAAAAAACACTATCTTGGACTTCTCTGCATGTTTCCCAGGCGAGCAATTGGCAGCATGTTCAGAACCATGTTTCTGAGGCTAATTCCTTAACCGTAAGTCCTAGACGCTCGATCTTGGCGGCATTCGTCTCGGCGCCTGGCAATTAGTATAGGAGCACTGTGTTTGACTTCTCTGGATGTTTCCCAGGCGAGTTATTGACAAGTAAATTCTAGACGCTCGATCTTGGTTATTTTCGCTTTCGCGGCTGGCAGTAAAAGAACCATGTTTCTGTGAATAACTCTTGAACCGTAAGTCACAGACGCTCGCTCTTGGCTGCATTCGATTCAGCTCGTGGCAGCCAGTCTAAAAAACACTATCTTGGACTTCTCTGCATGTTTCCCAGGTGAGCAATTGGCAGCATGTTCAGAACCATGTTTCTGTGAATAACTCCTGAACCGTAAGTCACAGACGCTCGCTCTTGGCTGCATTCGATTCAGCTCGTGGCAGCCAGTCTAAAAAACACTATCTTGGACTTCTCTGCATGTTTCCCAGGCGAGCAATTGGCAGCATGTTCAGAACCATGTTTCTGTGAATAACTCCTGAACCGTAAGTCCTAGACGCTCGCTCTTGGCTGCATTCGATTCAGCTCGTGGCAGCCAGTCTAAAAAACACTATCTTGGACTTCTCTGCATGTTTCCCAGGCGAGCAATTGGCAGCATGTTCAGAACCATGTTTCTGAGGCTAATTCCTTAACCGTAAGTCCTAGACGCTCGATCTTGGCGGCATTCGTCTCAGCGCCTGGTACGGATGGTTCTCTACGGTTTTAAGCTCGCCATATGCTTTTAACCTGCCAGACCAGTATAAGATTTTAGAAAAAATAGTGAACCTTTTTAACCTAAAAGATAAAAGAATAGAAGATGTAAAAAATAGTAAATATGTTTTAAAGGAAATAAAAGAAAATGTTTTAATAGCCCCCATTAGCAATTTTAATGAAAACAAATGCAAAATTATCTGGAGCATGGTTAATGCTAAATTCATTTTTAATTCACAGAAGGATCTGGCCTGGAGCTGCGCCCACGAGTGTCTTCCATGCCGGGCATTCCAGCATCGAAGGGGACTGACCAACTCGGCTGCGTGTCCAAGGGGAGGATGCCGCGATGACGAGACAGTCTTACATCTCTTTTGGCAATGTTATTTTTCACAACTTATATGGACAAAAATCCTCCCCTTGATGAAGAAGATAACCGGAATAAAGAGAATTACAAGTGAAGGCGTTTTTTACGGATGTCTGGAGTGCCCAACAAGGACTCAGAAAATTATGGCATGGAAGATTACTAACTGCGTTAAAGCAGCTCTGTGGGCGGCCAGGAATATTCTTTTATTCAAACATGAAATTTTATCTGTGAATGATATTTTAGGAATTTGTTTTTATGAAATGCACAAGTATTATCTTTTAGACAAAAAATTCTCTCCTGTTTTAAGTAGAAAATGGTTTTTTAGCGAATGGAATTCTATAATATGATGCCACCAAGTGCCCTTTTATAAATTGTATGATTTTAATCTGACAATTTGTATTTATTTTTTAACCATTGTTGTAAAATTTGAATCCCTGTAAAAATGTTGAAAAATGTTAATTTATTGTAAAACCTGAAAAATTTTAAATAAACGGTTACCCCCAAAGTTGGGGTAGTCAACTTAAAAAAAAATCTGTTCTTATCAGTTCAATATCTGATACGTCCCCTATCTGGGGACCATATATTAAATGGATTTTTAGAACAGGGAGATGGAAATAGAGCTTGCTCTGTCCACTCCACGCATTGACCTGGTATTGCAGTATTTCCAGGACCGGTGCACCCTTTCCTTATGTGTTGACTAAAATCAGATTCCAAAAGTGTTTTTTGTGTTTGCCATTGTTTCTGTCTTTCTGAAGGGATCTCCCCTTTTAATCCCATTATTTCAACACCTGTTGGACAATGCATGAGTGATAATGAGCTAATTGATTAAATGCAATTAATGAATACATTGCCACCTCTTGTTTTGTGTCGTCTGTGTGTCTGTGTTTCCGGCATTTCACATTGGAACAGCTCATTCACCTTCCTTGTCTTCTCTCCGCCCTCCCTTTTAGGTAAGTTAAAGAGCTGCACCTGAGCCAGCCACTGATTGATGCAGCACCACAGTCAAATAGTGGAGTGGAGTAGGGGAACAGCAAACAGCCATTAAAGCCGCCCGCCCGCCCGCCCGCCACAATGGACCTACCTGTGTACACTAGATGGATGTGATGGAATGTACTGTCGTCCCTACATTTCAAGAAGGAGTAAGAATTGCAGTTGCAACAAAGCCTTGCTTGCCTACAAAGAGAGCAGCAATTTGGATTTGTTACTATGTTACCTAGAAGAATAACAAACTGTGCAAGGATGGAGGTTGTAGGAGCAAGGAGAAGTTGTCTGTAAAGTTGGTGGATGCTTATTTTCCATTTTGCAGTCCCTTGTCTCCCTCTTGTGGCCTCCTGGAGGCAACTAGCTGTGCAAAAAAAGACAGCCTGGCGGCCGGCTGTTGCAGTGTTGCCCTCTCAGGCAACACTGAGTGACTGACTGAGCCGCACCGTCTTATATAAAGTTCAGACGGAACTTTGCACGTGTCATAGTGGAGCCCTGAGGAGCCAGAGCCAGCTTTCTGACATCATAATGGGGCCTCAGAGATAAAAGCCTGGGCCCAGGCAGTGTTGGTCAGTGCTGCTCAGCAGGCAGCACTGGACTGGACTTTATTACAGCTGATACAAGGTGTGAAGGAACAAGGGGTGGCTGTGGGCATGCACTTGCTGCCGCTGCCAGTGTTTATCTGCATGGCAGCAGGGCATTTGGGCGTTGCCAGGAAGGCGTTTTTATGTAGATTCCTCCTCTTTCAGCACTGCATTGTGGTGCAAGCAAAAGAAGCAAATCCTGTCTGGCTTCCTCTCTGGCCTTTATTCACCTCCCGTGTAGCTGTGAGTGTGTGAGCCTGCAGGGCCCCATGGAATTGCCTAGAAGTAGGCTGAATCGCTGCAAGGGCTGAACAGCAGTATCGGGCAGGCTCGGGCAACGCGCGGCCCGTTCGGGTTATCGCTTCTCGGCCTTTTGGCTAAGATCAAGTGTAGTATCTGTTCTTATCAGTTTAATATCTGATACGTCCCCTATCTGGGGACCATATATTAAATGGATTTTTAGAACAGGGAGATGGAAATAGAGCTTGCTCTGTCCACTCCACGCATTGACCTGGTATTGCAGTATTTCCAGGACCGGTGCACCCTTTCCTTATGTGTTGACTAAAATCAGATTCCAAAAGTGTTTCTTGTGTTTGCCATTGTTTCTGTCTTTCTGAAGGGATCTCCCCTTTTAATCCCATTATTTCAACACCTGTTGGACAATGCATGAGTGATAATGAGCTAATTGATTAAATGCAATTAATGAATACATTGCCACCTCTTGTTTTGTGTCGTCTGTGTGTCTGTGTTTCCGGCATTTCACATTGGAACAGCTCATTCACCTTCCTTGTCTTCTCTCCGCCCTCCCTTTTAGGTAAGTTAAAGAGCTGCACCTGAGCCAGCCACTGATTGATGCAGCACCACAGTCAAATAGTGGAGTGGAGTAGGGGAACAGCAAACAGCCATTAAAGCCGCCCGCCCGCCCGCCACAATGGACCTACCTGTGTACACTAGATGGATGTGATGGAATGTACTGTCGTCCCTACATTTCAAGAAGGAGTAAGAATTGCAGTTGCAACAAAGCCTTGCTAGCCTACAAAGAGAGCAGCAATTTGGATTTGTTACTATGTTACCTAGAAGAATAACAAACTGTGCAAGGATGGAGGTTGTAGGAGCAAGGAGAAGTTGTCTGTAAAGTTGGTGGATGCTTATTTTCCATTTTGCAGTCCCTTGTCTCCCTCTTGTGGCCTCCTGGAGGCAACTAGCTGTGCAAAAAAAGACAGCCTGGCGGCCGGCTGTTGCAGTGTTGCCCTCTCAGGCAACACTGAGTGACTGACTGAGCCGCACCGTCTTATATAAAGTTCAGACGGAACTTTGCACGTGTCATAGTGGAGCCCTGAGGAGCCAGAGCCAGCTTTCTGACATCATAATGGGGCCTCAGAGATAAAAGCCTGGGCCCAGGCAGTGTTGGTCAGTGCTGCTCAGCAGGCAGCACTGGACTGGACTGGATTACAGCTGATACAAGGTGTAAAGGAACAAGGGGTGGCTGTGGGCATGCACTTGCTGCCGCTGCCAGTGTTTATCTGCATGGCAGCAGGGCATTTGGGCGTTGCCAGGAAGGCGTTTTTATGTAGATTCCTCCTCTTTCAGCACTGCATTGTGGTGCAAGCAAAAGAAGCAAATCCTGTCTGGCTTCCTCTCCGGCCTTTATTCACCTCCCGTGTAGCTGTGAGTGTGTGAGCCTGCAGGGCCCCATGGAATTGCCTAGAAGTAGGCTGAATCGCTGCAAGGGCTGAACAGCAGTATCGGGCAGGCTCGGGCAACGCGCGGCCCGTTCGGGTTATCGCTTCTCGGCCTTTTGGCTAAGATCAAGTGTAGTATCTGTTCTTATCAGTTTAATATCTGATACGTCCCCTATCTGGGGACCATATATTAAATGGATTTTTAGAACAGGGAGATGGAAATAGAGCTTGCTCTGTCCACTCCACGCATTGACCTGGTATTGCAGTATTTCCAGGACCGGTGCACCCTTTCCTTATGTGTTGACTAAAATCAGATTCCAAAAGTGTTTTTTGTGTTTGCCATTGTTTCTGTCTTTCTGAAGGGATCTCCCCTTTTAATCCCATTATTTCAACACCTGTTGGACAATGCATGAGTGATAATGAGCTAATTGATTAAATGCAATTATTGAATACATTGCCACCTCTTGTTTTGTGTCGTCTGTGTGTCTGTGTTTCCGGCATTTCACATTGGAACAGCTCATTCACCTTCCTTGTCTTCTCTCCGCCCTCCCTTTTAGGTAAGTTAAAGAGCTGCACCTGAGCCAGCCACTGATTGATGCAGCACCACAGTCAAATAGTGGAGTGGAGTAGGGGAACAGCAAACAGCCATTAAAGCCGCCCGCCCGCCCGCCACAATGGACCTACCTGTGTACACTAGATGGATGTGATGGAATGTACTGTCGTCCCTACATTTCAAGAAGGAGTAAGAATTGCAGTTGCAACAAAGCCTTGCTAGCCTACAAAGAGAGCAGCAATTTGGATTTGTTACTATGTTACCTAGAAGAATAACAAACTGTGCAAGGATGGAGGTTGTAGGAGCAAGGAGAAGTTGTCTGTAAAGTTGGTGGATGCTTATTTTCCATTTTGCAGTCCCTTGTCTCCCTCTTGTGGCCTCCTGGAGGCAACTAGCTGTGCAAAAAAAGACAGCCTGGCGGCCGGCTGTTGCAGTGTTGCCCTCTCAGGCAACACTGAGTGACTGACTGAGCCGCACCGTCTTATATAAAGTTCAGACGGAACTTTGCACGTGTCATAGTGGAGCCCTGAGGAGCCAGAGCCAGCTTTCTGACATCATAATGGGGCCTCAGAGATAAAAGCCTGGGCCCAGGCAGTGTTGGTCAGTGCTGCTCAGCAGGCAGCACTGGACTGGACTGGATTACAGCTGATACAAGGTGTAAAGGAACAAGGGGTGGCTGTGGGCATGCACTTGCTGCCGCTGCCAGTGTTTATCTGCATGGCAGCAGGGCATTTGGGCGTTGCCAGGAAGGCGTTTTTATGTAGATTCCTCCTCTTTCAGCACTGCATTGTGGTGCAAGCAAAAGAAGCAAATCCTGTCTGGCTTCCTCTCCGGCCTTTATTCACCTCCCGTGTAGCTGTGAGTGTGTGAGCCTGCAGGGCCCCATGGAATTGCCTAGAAGTAGGCTGAATCGCTGCAAGGGCTGAACAGCAGTATCGGGCAGGCTCGGGCAACGCGCGGCCCGTTCGGGTTATCGCTTCTCGGCCTTTTGGCTAAGATCAAGTGTAGTATCTGTTCTTATCAGTTTAATATCTGATACGTCCCCTATCTGGGGACCATATATTAAATGGATTTTTAGAACAGGGAGATGGAAATAGAGCTTGCTCTGTCCACTCCACGCATTGACCTGGTATTGCAGTATTTCCAGGACCGGTGCACCCTTTCCTTATGTGTTGACTAAAATCAGATTCCAAAAGTGTTTTTTGTGTTTGCCATTGTTTCTGTCTTTCTGAAGGGATCTCCCCTTTTAATCCCATTATTTCAACACCTGTTGGACAATGCATGAGTGATAATGAGCTAATTGATTAAATGCAATTAATGAATACATTGCCACCTCTTGTTTTGTGTCGTCTGTGTGTCTGTGTTTCCGGCATTTCACATTGGAACAGCTCATTCACCTTCCTTGTCTTCTCTCCGCCCTCCCTTTTAGGTAAGTTAAAGAGCTGCACCTGAGCCAGCCACTGATTGATGCAGCACCACAGTCAAATAGTGGAGTGGAGTAGGGGAACAGCAAACAGCCATTAAAGCCGCCCGCCCGCCACAATGGACCTACCTGTGTACACTAGATGGATGTGATGGAATGTACTGTCGTCCCTACATTTCAAGAAGGAGTAAGAATTGCAGTTGCAACAAAGCCTTGCTTGCCTACAAAGAGAGCAGCAATTTGGATTTGTTACTATGTTACCTAGAAGAATAACAAACTGTGCAAGGATGGAGGTTGTAGGAGCAAGGAGAAGTTGTCTGTAAAGTTGGTGGATGCTTATTTTCCATTTTGCAGTCCCTTGTCTCCCTCTTGTGGCCTCCTGGAGGCAACTAGCTGTGCAAAAAAAGACAGCCTGGCGGCCGGCTGTTGCAGTGTTGCCCTCTCAGGCAACACTGAGTGACTGACTGAGCCGCACCGTCTTATATAAAGTTCAGACGGAACTTTGCACGTGTCATAGTGGAGCCCTGAGGAGCCAGAGCCAGCTTTCTGACATCATAATGGGGCCTCAGAGATAAAAGCCTGGGCCCAGGCAGTGTTGGTCAGTGCTGCTCAGCAGGCAGCACTGGACTGGACTGGATTACAGCTGATACAAGGTGTGAAGGAACAAGGGGTGGCTGTGGGCATGCACTTGCTGCCGCTGCCAGTGTTTATCTGCATGGCAGCAGGGCATTTGGGCGTTGCCAGGAAGGCGTTTTTATGTAGATTCCTCCTCTTTCAGCACTGCATTGTGGTGCAAGCAAAAGAAGCAAATCCTGTCTGGCATCCTCTCCGGCCTTTATTCACCTCCCGTGTAGCTGTGAGTGTGTGAGCCTGCAGGGCCCCATGGAATTGCCTAGAAGTAGGCTGAATCGCTGCAAGGGCTGAACAGCAGTATCGGGCAGGCTCGGGCAACGCGCGGCCCGTTCGGGTTATCGCTTCTCGGCCTTTTGGCTAAGATCAAGTGTAGTATCTGTTCTTATCAGTTTAATATCTGATACGTCCCCTATCTGGGGACCATATATTAAATGGATTTTTAGAACAGGGAGATGGAAATAGAGCTTGCTCTGTCCACTCCACGCATTGACCTGGTATTGCAGTATTTCCAGGACCGGTTAACCCTTTCCTTATGTGTTGACTAAAATCAGATTCCAAAAGTGTTTTTTGTGTTTGCCATTGTTTCTGTCTTTCTGAAGGGATCTCCCCTTTTAATCCCATTATTTCAACACCTGTTGGACAATGCATGAGTGATAATGAGCTAATTGATTAAATGCAATTAATGAATACATTGCCACCTCTTGTTTTGTGTCGTCTGTGTGTCTGTGTTTCCGGCATTTCACATTGGAACAGCTCATTCACCTTCCTTGTCTTCTCTCCGCCCTCCCTTTTAGGTAAGTTAAAGAGCTGCACCTGAGCCAGCCACTGATTGATGCAGCACCACAGTCAAATAGTGGAGTGGAGTAGGGGAACAGCAAACAGCCATTAAAGCCACCCGCCCGCCACAATGGACCTACCTGTGTACATTAGATGGATGTGATGGAATGTACTGTCGTCCCTACATTTCAAGAAGGAGTAAGAATTGCAGTTGCAACAAAGCCTTGCTTGCCTACAAAGAGAGCAGCAATTTGGATTTGTTACTATGTTACCTAGAAGAATAACAAACTGTGCAAGGATGGAGGTTGTAGGAGCAAGGAGAAGTTGTCTGTAAAGTTGGTGGATGCTTATTTTCCATTTTGCAGTCCCTTGTCTCCCTCTTGTGGCCTCCTGGAGGCAACTAGCTGTGCAAAAAAAGACAGCCTGGCGGCCGGCTGTTGCAGTGTTGCCCTCTCAGGCAACACTGAGTGACTGACTGAACCGCACCGTCTTATATAAAGTTCAGACGGAACTTTGCACGTGTCATAGTGGAGCCCTGAGGAGCCAGAGCCAGCTTTCTGACATCATAATGGGGCCTCAGAGATAAAAGCCTGGGCCCAGGCAGTGTTGGTCAGTGCTGCTCAGCAGGCAGCACTGGACTGGACTGGATTACAGCTGATACAAGGTGTGAAGGAACAAGGGGTGGCTGTGGGCATGCACTTGCTGCCGCTGCCAGTGTTTATCTGCATGGCAGCAGGGCATTTGGGCGTTGCCAGGAAGGCGTTTTTATGTAGATTCCTCCTCTTTCAGCACTGCATTGTGGTGCAAGCAAAAGAAGCAAATCCTGTCTGGCTTCCTCTCCGGCCTTTATTCACCTCCCGTGTAGCTGTGAGTGTGTGAGCCTGCAGGGCCCCATGGAATTGCCTAGAAGTAGGCTGAATCGCTGCAAGGGCTGAACAGCAGTATCGGGCAGGCTCGGGCAACGCGCGGCCCGTTCGGTTTATCGCTTCTCGGCCTTTTGGCTAAGATCAAGTGTAGTATCTGTTCTTATCAGTTTAATATCTGATACGTCCCCTATCTGGGGACCATATATTAAATGGATTTTTAGAACAGGGAGATGGAAATAGAGCTTGCTCTGTCCACTCCACGCATTGACCTGGTATTGCAGTATTTCCAGGACCGGTGCACCCTTTCCTTATGTGTTGACTAAAATCAGATTCCAAAAGTGTTTTTTGTGTTTGCCATTGTTTCTGTCTTTCTGAAGGGATCTCCCCTTTTAATCCCATTATTTCAACACCTGTTGGACAATGCATGAGTGATAATGAGCTAATTGATTAAATGCAATTAATGAATACATTGCCACCTCTTGTTTTGTGTCGTCTGTGTGTCTGTGTTTCCGGCATTTCACATTGGAACAGCTCATTCACCTTCCTTGTCTTCTCTCCGCCCTCCCTTTTAGGTAAGTTAAAGAGCTGCACCTGAGCCAGCCACTGATTGATGCAGCACCACAGTCAAATAGTGGAGTGGAGTAGGGGAACAGCAAACAGCCATTAAAGCCGCCCGCCCGCCACAATGGACCTACCTGTGTACACTAGATGGATGTGATGGAATGTACTGTCGTCCCTACATTTCAAGAAGGAGTAAGAATTGCAGTTGCAACAAAGCCTTGCTTGCCTACAAAGAGAGCAGCAATTTGGATTTGTTACTATGTTACCTAGAAGAATAACAAACTGTGCAAGGATGGAGGTTGTAGGAGCAAGGAGAAGTTGTCTGTAAAGTTGGTGGATGCTTATTTTCCATTTTGCAGTCCCTTGTCTCCCTCTTGTGGCCTCCTGGAGGCAACTAGCTGTGCAAAAAAAGACAGCCTGGCGGCCGGCTGTTGCAGTGTTGCCCTCTCAGGCAACACTGAGTGACTGACTGAGCCGCACCGTCTTATATAAAGTTCAGACGGAACTTTGCACGTGTCATAGTGGAGCCCTGAGGAGCCAGAGCCAGCTTTCTGACATCATAATGGGGCCTCAGAGATAAAAGCCTGGGCCCAGGCAGTGTTGGTCAGTGCTGCTCAGCAGGCAGCACTGGACTGGACTGGATTACAGCTGATACAAGGTGTGAAGGAACAAGGGGTGGCTGTGGGCATGCACTTGCTGCCGCTGCCAGTGTTTATCTGCATGGCAGCAGGGCATTTGGGCGTTGCCAGGAAGGCGTTTTTATGTAGATTCCTCCTCTTTCAGCACTGCATTGTGGTGCAAGCAAAAGAAGCAAATCCTGTCTGGCTTCCTCTCCGGCCTTTATTCACCTCCCGTGTAGCTGTGAGTGTGTGAGCCTGCAGGGCCCCATGGAATTGCCTAGAAGTAGGCTGAATCGCTGCAAGGGCTGAACAGCAGTATCGGGCAGGCTCGGGCAACGCGCGGCCCGTTCGGGTTATCGCTTCTCGGCCTTTTGGCTAAGATCAAGTGTAGTATCTGTTCTTATCAGTTTAATATCTGATACGTCCCCTATCTGGGGACCATATATTAAATGGATTTTTAGAACAGGGAGATGGAAATAGAGCTTGCTCTGTCCACTCCACGCATTGACCTGGTATTGCAGTATTTCCAGGACCGGTTAACCCTTTCCTTATGTGTTGACTAAAATCAGATTCCAAAAGTGTTTTTTGTGTTTGCCATTGTTTCTGTCTTTCTGAAGGGATCTCCCCTTTTAATCCCATTATTTCAACACCTGTTGGACAATGCATGAGTGATAATGAGCTAATTGATTAAATGCAATTAATGAATACATTGCCACCTCTTGTTTTGTGTCGTCTGTGTGTCTGTGTTTCCGGCATTTCACATTGGAACAGCTCATTCACCTTCCTTGTCTTCTCTCCGCCCTCCCTTTTAGGTAAGTTAAAGAGCTGCACCTGAGCCAGCCACTGATTGATGCAGCACCACAGTCAAATAGTGGAGTGGAGTAGGGGAACAGCAAACAGCCATTAAAGCCGCCCGCCCGCCCGCCCGCCACAATGAACCTACCTGTGTACACTAGATGGATGTGATGGAATGTACTGTCGTCCCTACATTTCAAGAAGGAGTAAGAATTGCAGTTGCAACAAAGCCTTGCTTGCCTACAAAGAGAGCAGCAATTTGGATTTGTTACTATGTTACCTAGAAGAATAACAAACTGTGCAAGGATGGAGGTTGTAGGAGCAAGGAGAAGTTGTCTGTAAAGTTGGTGGATGCTTATTTTCCATTTTGCAGTCCCTTGTCTCCCTCTTGTGGCCTCCTGGAGGCAACTAGCTGTGCAAAAAAAGACAGCCTGGCGGCCGGCTGTTGCAGTGTTGCCCTCTCAGGCAACACTGAGTGACTGACTGAGCCGCACCGTCTTATATAAAGTTCAGACGGAACTTTGCACGTGTCATAGTGGAGCCCTGAGGAGCCAGAGCCAGCTTTCTGACATCATAATGGGGCCTCAGAGATAAAAGCCTGGGCCCAGGCAGTGTTGGTCAGTGCTGCTCAGCAGGCAGCACTGGACTGGACTGGATTACAGCTGATACAAGGTGTGAAGGAACAAGGGGTGGCTGTGGGCATGCACTTGCTGCCGCTGCCAGTGTTTATCTGCATGGCAGCAGGGCATTTGGGCGTTGCCATGACCTGCCTAAGTAGAGTCGTGTGTTAGTGCACCTTCCCTTATCCCTACCAATCCCTTCACCCCCACCTTTAGGAAAAAGACACGTGACACCGAGGTTGGATGTGAAATGGCCACAGCAGCCGTTTTATTAATTTCACAGTTTAAAACAAATTAAATCCGAAACATTCGGATAACTAATTAGGAATCCACCAGAGAATTCCTCCTAATAATTCACATGACCCAACATGGGTCAGAATCATAAATAACAATTTAACGTTAACATTAGACCGAGCAGGGGCAGTCCTTGAAGCCATTTTAGATATTCCTTTTTTACACACCTCGAGTTAGCCATCTGCAAACCACTAATTACCTCCAGCCGTAAACCAGCTCGGAGGCACCGCTCACCTCTGCAGATGGCTCCAACCACCAGAAGTCCACTTCAAGGGGATAACACCCGATGAAGCCTTCAAGTGCTATACCGACCACTAGAAGTCCACTTCAAAGGGATAACACCCGATGAAGCCTTCGAGTGATATACCTTCCACCAGAAGACCACTTCAAAGGGATAACACCCGATGAAGTCTTCAACCATGTACCTTTTTTGGGGGACGCATACCCCCGATGCGACCCCCCCACCAATTTTGTACTGACTGGCCTCAAGGACTCCCCCCGCCAGCTGCCATGACACCAGGACCTACTCCGAATGAAAAGAAAAAAAAAACATGTTAAATAAGCACACAATAAAATTGCCACACTCATAAACAGACTTAATAAAGACCACAAGAGATAACACCAAATGGGCGGGAGGGTGGGAGCTTACTGGGTAAGTAGTTACTTCTCCCGCTGCTTCCGGCTCACTGCCGAAAAACAGCGGGAAGCTCCGTAACGGCCCCCTAACTCCTCCCTGTCCCTCCTCCACCTCTAACTTTCCCTACAAAGTTAACCCTTTCCCTCCTAGGGCTGTCATGGAGGCTTCCATCCTAAGCCCTGCAGGCTGCGTCCAGCCTCGTCTTGACCTGCCTAAGTAGAGTCGTGTGTTAGTGCACCTTCCCTTATCCCTACCAATCCCTTCACCCCCACCTTTAGGAAAAAGACACGTGACACCGAGGTTGGATGTGAAATGGCCACAGCAGCCGTTTTATTAATTTCACAGTTTAAAACAAATTAAATCCGAAACATTCGGATAACTAATTAGGAATCCACCAGAGAATTCCTCCTAATAATTCACATGACCCAACATGGGTCAGAATCATAAATAACAATTTAACGTTAACATTAGACCGAGCAGGGGCAGTCCTTGAAGCCATTTTAGATATTCCTTTTTTACACACCTCGAGTTAGCCATCTGCAAACCACTAATTACCTCCAGCCGTAAACCAGCTCGGAGGCACCGCTCACCTCTGCAGATGGCTCCAACCACCAGAAGTCCACTTCAAGGGGATAACACCCGATGAAGCCTTCAAGTGCTATACCGACCACTAGAAGTCCACTTCAAAGGGATAACACCCGATGAAGCCTTCGAGTGATATACCTTCCACCAGAAGACCACTTCAAAGGGATAACACCCGATGAAGTCTTCAACCATGTACCTTTTTTGGGGGACGCATACCCCCGATGCGACCCCCCCACCAATTTTGTACTGACTGGCCTCAAGGACTCCCCCCGCCACAGCGAAACAGGCCTTGACCACCTTAAGCCTGTGAGTTCCGCCACACCACCACCGCCCTTTCAATTCCTTCTGCTATTGCCAAGCTCCACAGATCAATCCCAACCTCGGTCAAATGAACCCCATCGCTCCTCCAGTAGTTCCCCACTCCTGACTCCAAGTCCCTGTGCCGAACGCAAATGCCCCCGTTTTTGGCTACAAATCGGGACACCGCGCGATTAACCTTAATGCGAGCCTTATTGACTCTTTCCACTGACCTAGCCAGCCGCCAATGTTTTCTTGGGACAATGTCCGACCACACAATTACCAACCTGGGATAAGAAACCCACAAACACAACATATCGTGTTTAATATCCCGCACCAACTCACGAAAAGGGCGTACTCCCAAATCGTTCCCCCCCACGTGCAAGACCAAGATCTCCGGGACCCTATCAAGCCGGGCATATGTCTGGAATTCTGCTAACACCCTACTCCACGACATACCTCTAAATCCCAGCCAATGCAAAACCGCATCCTGTCGCGGAATGCGCAACTGGCGACCGTCCGGGCGGACGTCCGCCCTCAAAGCCCCCCAATGCACGTAAGAGTGGCCCAGCAACCACACCAAACACGGAGGCGGATCTGAAACGGAAAAGCAAGTTAAATACCACCACACAAAACATTCTTATAAGTGCAAACAGCAAAACTCATAACAGATGGGGGCGGACATAAGACCTAAATCTGTTGGACTCCCAACGACCGATGCGCCGCACCCCCTCATCATCCAACCCCCAGCGCCCTGCTTCCGTTGCTGCGCCAATCCTGAAGGAATGAGATGAGTACGCGTCCGCCGCGACACCGACCGCCGCCAAACATTTTTTGAATACAGCTCTAAATTGAAATCTAGACAAAAACAACCCGTCCTCGTGACATAGCAATGGCAACTCCGGAGACCCCACTTGTGGCTTAAAACCCTGCCTGCACGCCAACGGGGCACATAGCCGAACCCGGGAGAGCGAACAACACTATCAGCTTCCCCTTTCCTAATTGGTCAGTTTTCGACCGACGCAACCATACCTCCAGCCGATCTGTATAAAGGCTCACGTCTCTCAGTCTCAACCCCCCAGCTTGCTTGGTACTCGGCGAAACCAACTCGCCGATTCTAAATGCCCCAAAGAACGCCAAAGAAAAAGCTAACCGAAACAACCTCATCTCGTCCGAAGAACGACAGACCGATGCCAATGATCCGCCCAAAGAGCTCAGCAGAGAAAACGACACAGGCCTTCTACGATCCGCCTCGACCCTACCTCGGCGCAAACCCTTCAAAGCCTGCCCCACTAAGAATTCCTTAGACACATCCCTAAAGCCCCGTAACTTGAAACCAAACGCCACCGCCGACATGAAACGGTTAACCTTTGCCAATGAAAACCCCGCCTCCCAGGCGTCCCCTAACCAGTACAAAAGTGCCACCAACCTGTCTCTATCCGTGTTGACGTCACCTAACTCTCTTACCCACTCCTCCCACTGCCTCCAACAAGCAGAATAAGCACTCCACGTTGAGCGCGCCAAAGACCTTTCCACCAATCGTTCTACGGGACCGAGACCAGATCCCAAAGATGTTCCGGGCAGACCAAGCCGAGACGTTCCGCTCCCGGTGCCAATTGCCGAAACCGGGCCCACTGCGAGCGAGAAAGAGCATCAGCGATACAATTCCGTACCCCCGGCACGTGCACCGCCACCACCCACGCGTTCAATGACAAGCACACCAACACTAAATGTCGCAACAACTGAATTACCGGAGGAGAGGACGCCGTGATGTTGTTAATGGCCAGCACCACCCCCATGTTGTCGCAGTAAAAACGAACCTTCTTATCCCTGAGCCTGTCCCCCCAGATGGTCGCCGCAACCACGATGGGGAACAGCTCGAGCAGGGCCAGATTCCGCGTGAGTCCACTGGACACCCAGCTAGCCGGCCATTGACCCGCGCACCACGGACCCCCCCCATAAGCTCCAAAACCGCCCGCTCCAGCTGCATCCGTAAAAATATTCAAATCGCTCGTATCCTGCGCTGGAGCCATCCATAGCGACCGACCGTTATACTGGCCCAAGAAGTCATCCCATACCTGCAAATCAGCCCGATGCTCCTCCTTGAGCCGTACGAAGTGATGTGCCGCACGCACTCCCGCCGTAGCCGCCGCCAACCGTCTACCAAACACCCTCCCCATTGGCATAATCCGGCAGGCGAAATTCAACTTCCCCAGCAACGACTGAATCTCCCGCAGCGTAATTTTCTTTAACTTGCAAGCCCGACGTACCTCCTGACTCAAAGCCCCCAACTTATCCATCGGAAGACGACACTCCATAGCCACCGAATCTATCTCAATTCCCAAAAAACAAATCGTCGTTACCGGGCCCTCAGTCTTTTCTGGCGCCAAAGGGATCCCAAAATCCCTCGCAACCTTCTGCAGTGCATGAAGCAGATTACCACAAACCGGCAAACCTCCCGGGCCGACGCACAAGAAATCGTCTAAGTAATGTATCAACGAATCGACCCCGGCTACACCCTTCGTCACCCACTCCACGAAGCTACTAAAAGCCTCGAAGTACGCGCAAGAAAGGGAACACCCCATCGGAAGGCACCGATCCACGTAAAAAGCCCCATTCCAAAAACAACCCAACAGCCGTTGGCTTTCTGGATGAACAGGCAACAACCTGAACGCCGCCTCGATGTCGGTTTTTGCGAGCAGCGCGCCTGGACCCGCAGCACGAACTAACCCCACCGCTTTATCGAATGAGGTATACACTACGGAGCACAACTCATGATCAATCCCGTCATTTACCGACGAACCCTTGGGAAACGATAAGTGCTGAATCAACCGGAATTTTTGGGGCTCGCGCTTTGGAACAATACCCAATGGGGACACAACTAAATCTTTTATTGGCGGATCAATAAAAGGCCCCGCCATGCGGCCTAACGAAACTTCTTTAAACAACTTTTTCGACACGACCTCAGCATGCAAGTAGGCCGATTTAAGGTTCCTCCGCGTAACCGGGACCTCATAAGGAGGCGGAGGAATAATAAAACCCACACTAAACCCTTCGTAAAGCAACTTCGCCGCAGCCCTATCCGGATACTCATTTAGATAGGGGGCCATCCTTTCCACCCTCACCGGTGACAACCCCTTGACCAGCCGAGGAGGACTGGTTCCCTGACCTCTTTTTCCGCATACATTTTGCCGCCCCATGGGATGCACCATTACACTCCGAACACACGTGCTTGAACTTGCACGTGGCCCCGAACTTACACTGGCCATCGTTGAATTGCCAGCAGAATCCCAACTTTGCCCCACCGCCCTGTCCGACCTGACTGGACTGGCCCCCTTGGCCAACGCTCCCGGGAAAGGGCTGCCTAACCGGAGCCGTGACCCTTAACCAGAGAGCAATATCCTTCTGGTCCCACTGAATCGCCGGCCGAACCGCTTTACGCTGACGGAATTGCTCATCGTATCTGAGCCAAGCCTGCCCCCCGTACACCCGATGAGCCTCTCCAATGGCGTCAAAATAACAAAACAACGCCGAACAATTTTCCGGCGCCTTTTCCCCTATTACACTGGCTAAGATGGCGAACGCCTGCGACCAATTAACGAACGTCTGCGGGATAAGCCTATACCGCCGACGCTCCTCCTCGTCCTTCTTGCTCTCATCCCGCTTGCTCCTATCCAAATTGAATTTAGCAAGCGGCAGAAGAGAAAAAATCTCAACGTATTCGTCCTTCCAAATACGCTCACGCACCTCCTGCTTTAAGTGCGCCCCCAACGGACCTTCAAAGCAAACATATACCTCCCCGCGAGCACGATCATCAATACGCACCCGATCGCCGTCTTTTTGGGCCTCGGTCTGTACCGACACCGCGACCGCCTCCGTAGCCGCCATTACGGGGCGCGCCTGTAACAACCCCACTTCCCTGGGGCCTTCCCAAACTACCGCCGGGGACACCTCCGTAACTACTGGCGCCGCCGCCCTATCTAGACGCCCGACCAGCTCCCGCAAGCAACCCACCAAGTCCGCTAGAGCCGCGCCGTCGCGCCCGCCCACGCCACTACCGGCCACCGATCCGACGCTAGCAGCCCCCCTGCCGACACCCGACATAAAAATCGCTGGATACGACAAAGATGGAGTTATGCACTCACCGGGCTGCACAGGCGCTGTGTTCCCGTCAGCCGGACCATCCTGCCCTCGCCGATACACGTCCAGTTCACCGTCTTCAAGCTCCTCTCTCGCCGACGACTGGCCATCCCACCGACATCTCCGAACCGGGGATGATGACGCGCTGGCAGATGGGCCGGCAACCTGCCGCCCGACCGCTGGGATCCAAACTTCCGAACGGACCTGTTGCCTCGAGGACGCTGCAGGTCTAGGCGTCCGTCTCGACGATCCTGATGAAGCCTGCCCCCTGGCCGGAGCATCACCAGGCGGGGCGGCCGTAGCTAGTCTTCCCGATCTTGCATCTGATGGGGGGGGGGTGACAGGGAGCCCGGCCTGCGACTCCCTGAGAACCGCCGGACCCCGTCGCGGCCTGGGATTCCTGCCAGGACGCAGGGCCTGGGAAGGGACGGTCCTCCCAGCTGCCTGGCCTGCAGCGTCCATATTAGGGCTCCCCCTGCGACGCCGTGTCCGCGGGACCACCTCAGGGCTGAGGCGTTCTGGAGGTCGGAACCGCCGGGAGCGACGGGCAGACCCGGCCTGAGTCACCGTCGCCCCCGGCGACGCTCTCTGCCTCCTCTGAGCAGGAGCGGGTGTTGTAAACTCCCCCCCCGCCGCCATATTACTGCCAGGAAGGGGGCCGGGGGAGGGGAGCCTGTCCCCCACTTCAACAGACCTCATATGCCGTGCCTGACGTGGCGAATCGGCGTCGGGGATCATAGTAAGTGCAGCCACGGTCTCCTCCAACCAACCGGGACCGTGGTGCACAGCAGCGGCACGCAGCCGCGCCAGCATATCAGCCTCAGACATTACGTAACAGAGCGGGGCAACGGGAGCTTACTGGGTAAGTAGTTACTTCTCCCGCTGCTTCCGGCTCACTGCCGAAAAACAGCGGGAAGCTCCGTAACGGCCCCCTAACTCCTCCCTGTCCCTCCTCAACCTCTAACTTTCCCTACAAAGTTAACC
The DNA here is from genome assembly GCF_050947455.1 of Rhinoderma darwinii. Classification (NCBI taxonomy): domain Eukaryota; kingdom Metazoa; phylum Chordata; class Amphibia; order Anura; family Rhinodermatidae; genus Rhinoderma; species Rhinoderma darwinii. The sequence continues at coordinate 2,363 of NW_027463446.1, read as the reverse complement.
CTTTCCCTCCTAGGGCTGTCATGGAGGCTTCCCTCCTAAGCCCTGCAGGCTGCGTCCAGCCTCGTCTGGAAGGCGTTTTTATGTAGATTCCTCCTCTTTCAGCACTGCATTGTGGTGCAAGCAAAAGAAGCAAATCCTGTCTGTCTTCCTCTCCGGCCTTTATTCACCTCCCGTGTAGCTGTGAGTGTGTGAGCCTGCAGGGCCCCATGGAATTGCCTAGAAGTAGGCTGAATCGCTGCAAGGGCTGAACAGCAGTATCGGGCAGGCTCGGGCAACGCGCGGCCCGTTCGGGTTATCGCTTCTCGGCCTTTTGGCTAAGATCAAGTGTAGTATCTGTTCTTATCAGTTTAATATCTGATACGTCCCCTATCTGGGGACCATATATTAAATGGATTTTTAGAACAGGGAGATGGAAATAGAGCTTGCTCTGTCCACTCCACGCATTGACCTGGTATTGCAGTATTTCCAGGACCGGTGCACCCTTTCCTTATGTGTTGACTAAAATCAGATTCCAAAAGTGTTTTTTGTGTTTGCCACTGTTTCTGTCTTTCTGAAGGGATCTCCCCTTTTAATCCCATTATTTCAACACCTGTTGGACAATGCATGAGTGATAATGAGCTAATTGATTAAATGCAATTAATGAATACATTGCCACCTCTTGTTTTGTGTCGTCTGTGTGTCTGTGTTTCCGGCATTTCACATTGGAACAGCTCATTCACCTTCCTTGTCTTCTCTCCGCCCTCCCTTTTAGGTAAGTTAAAGAGCTGCACCTGAGCCAGCCACTGATTGATGCAGCACCACAGTCAAATAGTGGAGTGGAGTAGGGGAACAGCAAACAGCCATTAAAGCCGCCCGCCCGCCACAATGGACCTACCTGTGTACACTAGATGGATGTGATGGAATGTACTGTCGTCCCTACATTTCAAGAAGGAGTAAGAATTGCAGTTGCAACAAAGCCTTGCTTGCCTACAAAGAGAGCAGCAATTTGGATTTGTTACTATGTTACCTAGAAGAATAACAAACTGTGCAAGGATGGAGGTTGTAGGAGCAAGGAGAAGTTGTCTGTAAAGTTGGTGGATGCTTATTTTCCATTTTGCAGTCCCTTGTCTCCCTCTTGTGGCCTCCTGGAGGCAACTAGCTGTGCAAAAAAAGACAGCCTGGCGGCCGGCTGTTGCAGTGTTGCCCTCTCAGGCAACACTGAGTGACTGACTGAGCCGCACCGTCTTATATAAAGTTCAGACGGAACTTTGCACGTGTCATAGTGGAGCCCTGAGGAGCCAGAGCCAGCTTTCTGACATCATAATGGGGCCTCAGAGATAAAAGCCTGGGCCCAGGCAGTGTTGGTCAGTGCTGCTCAGCAGGCAGCACTGGACTGGACTGGATTACAGCTGATACAAGGTGTGAAGGAACAAGGGGTGGCTGTGGGCATGCACTTGCTGCCGCTGCCAGTGTTTATCTGCATGGCAGCAGGGCATTTGGGCGTTGCCAGGAAGGCGTTTTTATGTAGATTCCTCCTCTTTCAGCACTGCATTGTGGTGCAAGCAAAAGAAGCAAATCCTGTCTGGCTTCCTCTCCGGCCTTTATTCACCTCCCGTGTAGCTGTGAGTGTGTGAGCCTGCAGGGCCCCATGGAATTGCCTAGAAGTAGGCTGAATCGCTGCAAGGGCTGAACAGCAGTATCGGGCAGGCTCGGGCAACGCGCGGCCCGTTCGGGTTATCGCTTCTCGGCCTTTTGGCTAAGATCAAGTGTAGTATCTGTTCTTATCAGTTTAATATCTGATACGTCCCCTATCTGGGGACCATATATTAAATGGATTTTTAGAACAGGGAGATGGAAATAGAGCTTGCTCTGTCCACTCCACGCATTGACCTGGTATTGCAGTATTTCCAGGACCGGTGCACCCTTTCCTTATGTGTTGACTAAAATCAGATTCCAAAAGTGTTTTTTGTGTTTGCCATTGTTTCTGTCTTTCTGAAGGGATCTCCCCTTTTAATCCCATTATTTCAACACCTGTTGGACAATGCATGAGTGATAATGAGCTAATTGATTAAATGCAATTAATGAATACATTGCCACCTCTTGTTTTGTGTCGTCTGTGTGTCTGTGTTTTCGGCATTTCACATTGGAACAGCTCATTCACCTTCCTTGTCTTCTCTCCGCCCTCCCTTTTAGGTAAGTTAAAGAGCTGCACCTGAGCCAGCCACTGATTGATGCAGCACCACAGTCAAATAGTGGAGTGGAGTAGGGGAACAGCAAACAGCCATTAAAGCCGCCCGCCCGCCCGCCCGCCACAATGGACCTACCTGTGTACACTAGATGGATGTGATGGAATGTACTGTCGTCCCTACATTTCAAGAAGGAGT